>NC_087200.1:73228208-73233208 GCF_015104395.2 Macrobrachium nipponense
CCAGAAAGGCACAATTCTTCCTCTGTAGAATTTTCATCTTCAACGCCTAATACATTTGAACGTTTCGCAGGATTAAGACTGGAACCATCTAGACCCTTGTTAACTTATGCAATTTCTGTCCTCAGTTGCATGAATTATGACTCCGAGAGGAACTGGGATTAAAAGATAAATCATTTTCAGTTCGGAAAACCCTAGATATTTAATGTTAGTATGAGCTTAAGTCGAAACAGTTACGCCTGCCTTATATATGTCATTGGTTATTAAGTCGTACTGAATTTGGGAATGTATATTCTTCTCTGTAATCAACATCCGTCAAATTAAATGGGTGAGTAGACATGTCTTAGTCCAAATGCAGGTTCTTCCATATCATTTTAAAGCCAATCAAATGAAGGCTAAATCTCAAGTAAGTGGACAACTTTTTTCTTTTAGTCTGTTCATCCATAGAAATTCGAGAGCATGGCGAACATCTATTTTCTGAATAAACGCTCACAAACCTCCATTTCCATCGCAACGCAAGTCCATTTTTACCACCGGGATATTGGGCTAATTCACTCTTCCCTACGCTACGTGAATTGCCTTAAAATCTAGTAGGCAGTTACTTGATGAGCTAATCAATTACGGACAAAATACGGATGCGCGCAATAATCATTTCCTGTTGAAAACCAGATTAGATATAAAACAAATCCGGGTATATGCTTTAGTTGGGAATACGGACACTTCCTTACTTAGACAACACTGATGTTTTGTCTTCCACACGATTGGCATATATTTGCTAAGTATTATATTACGAATTGTCATTGCGCCTCTTCTGAAGGTCAAAAAGAACATATAAGGCTAGACCTTCAACGTAAGACGCCACAGCGATGACGAGAACGCTTATCATCATTCAATGTCCCAGAGATGATAAAATTTCCCTTTATTACAAAAAATGTTGCTAATGGCCTATCAACGAGACTGAAAATAGAATCTCAAATATTCAAGATTTCCATCGGTGCTCCAGAGATTGCTGGAAGGGTCTGTTTGTGTTTACCGTTTGCTTTTGATGTTAGAAAACCTGTATGCAAACTATCTGATGCTGTGAAGCTAACGAATACCTCATAAATGGTCAAATCTTTAGACACATCTACCAAAGAGAACTGCTACTACTATGTAGTACCTTTGATTTCGTTAAAAAGTAAAAAGTTCTGCCATCTCGACTCTGAACTAATGCCTCTCTAATCATAAGCGCCATCATATCCAAAGCTTCACTTTGCATACCACAGTCAAGTAGATATAAACATTTGCTTATAACGATATATTCAAAAGTTACAAAAAAAGGGATAAAATTTCCGAGACAAATCTTTTGTTCGGTGATTCCTAATCTTTGCACCGTTATCTGCTCTCTGCCGATACGCTCCCGGTCATGTGGATAAACTTTATCTAACGGCAAAACATCGGTTCCATGACAGAATGAGGTTACCTTGTATTCAAGTTACCTATAGGTCACCCTTGTGACTCTAGCACTGTGCTAGAGTGCAGCCTTGCTGCCCTGTGGTTGTTTTAGTGCAGTGTTTAAAAATATTTCATATGGTTTTATTATAACTGCCTAATGAATTTCAACGCAATTCTTTATTAATATTTATCCTTTATTAGCTCGCTCATACAGTATGAGGAATAATAATAATAATCAATAAAGTAATAATAATAATAATAATAACAATAAATAATAATAATAATAATAATAATAATAAATAATAATAATAATAATAATAATAACAAGGAATAACTAATAATAATAATAAATAAAATAAATAAATTAAATAAATAAAAAAAAATCAATAAATAAATAAATATAAGCGTAGTTCTGATGCAGAAAAAGATAAAAGCAGAGAAGTGTAAAAACAAAACTGGCCATGTTTTTCCATTTTTTTTTTTAACTTTCCATATTTCTTCTCCCATCCAAACGGGTCGCATTTTTCCCCACTCTGACCTTGAGAGAATATGTGAATCTTGCAACTTTCTCAGCATTTCATGCGTCGAGGATGCAGATTCCTGCGTGCAGTCTTGAATTTCTATGTAAGTGTGTTACATCAACAGAAATCTAAACCACTTAAACTTATGAAGAATTTTAATATTAAATCTATGGCAAAATATGTCCATTATCTGTTCAACGTTGTCGTAATATATTCACAAAGAGAGCTAAAGAATGAAAGAGAAATTTCAATTCTATGATATTTTTCCGTGACCCTTTCACCTCTGGGACACCAAGACTCACCCTCATTGCCTTCAAGGCCGCCGCTCTCTGCATGTTTCCAGTTTAGTCCACGGGATTTTCACAAAGCACTGAAGTCCTGTAATAATAACGGGCAAACCAATCTAGTAATGAAGCCAACCGTACTGAGCTTTGTGATAAAGAACCGAATTATAAACTTTCAGAGAGTGCGCAGTCCATGCAGACACAACAGAAGGCAAACTGAACAAGATTCGCGGGATGTAAAATTACTAGTCACCTTCTTTGCTTAAGTAAACAAGCCACAACTTGTTAAATGCTGCTTCAACGGAAATCTTCACCGGAACCTCAGGTCGAGGTTTTGCGGAAGTTACAAAACAGAACCACACTTTGATTTTTCTTGTGCTAGCCTACACCGAAATGAGCATACCATGAACTTTAGGAAACACTGGAAAAATGAAGAACCGAAAAATTAAAACGTGATGTTCCTGTCGAAAGAGTGTTAGCTCGAAAACCAAGAAGGATATTCTTCAATTGTTTCCCATTTCAGAGAGAGAGAGAGAGAGAGAGAGAGAGAGAGAGAGAGAGAGAGAGAGAAGAGAGAGAGAGAGGGGGGGAGAGAGAGAGAGAGAGAGAGAGAGAGAGAGAGAGATATTCATACGTTCCTCCTTCACATTTTACAAAAAACCTAAGCTATATAAGTAGTAAAACAGAATTTACAATATGTATTTGGGAGATTTAAAAGCAAGTCATTGTAGAATTCGTCAAAGGAATATTGTAAATATTAATTTAAAAAATACTCTTCTATTTAATATAAAAAGAATAAACCTGCTCACCTTCAAAATTAACTCCAATAAGCGCTAAATCTTAACTCCATAGATAATATAATACTAAAAAGATCATTCTATAGAGGAACAATGCCGTCATCCCTAAGCCACAATGGATGTACGCCAAAGCATTTCGTTTTTTTTTTTTTTTTTTTTTGACCCCTCTCACATATCCCTTTTGTGTGGGGTAAAGGGTTAGAGCGGTGAGGCAGTTCAATTAAGGGTCCCCAACAGACCCAAGAATTAGGAAATGGAAGAGACTGATTCTCAGGTACGTACATCTTCAGGGGAGCGAATACGATAAGGTATAAGAAGGTATAAGAAACTTATAACGTATAAAGAAATATAATGTATTCTTTAACCTATCAGAGGAAATACCTCTAGTAAATGTTCATCAAAAATTTTGTAACTAACAAAACATGCTTCGTTAGTAAAATATACGTGGACAAGGGGACAGATAACGAATACGTAGGCAGTCGTGCAAAGCAAAAACGGCGGAAAGAAATTTGAAACAAGGCAGCTCAAAGAAACAACGTAATATATATATATATATATATATATAATATATATATATATAATTATATAAATATATATATATAATATATATATATATATTATATATATATATATATATATATATATATATATTTATATATATATTAAATTTACATTTACAATTCCGCAGCAAAAACATATGGATAAATCCAAAATAATGTAAGCTGCCTTACAGAATTTTAATCGAGGCGTATGCCCTGCTTTAGCGTTAAAGCTTGTCGGTATAAATTCAACGAAATTGCGTAAATGATTGTGAATTTATACCTCACATATGAGTTGTTCGTAAGATGTTTTAAAACCGTACTTATTATAATTCAAGTTATAGGATTAACTAAACTTAATATATATCAAAATAATAAAATACTAATAAAAATAAGGGAATTTTGCAGTCTTGAATATAGGTTCTAACGTATAGTTTTATTAGTTTTTTTTACAAAACTCAAACTTAAACAACTGAAAAATAACAAGGCGTGATCAGACCTCCAGCTTACTCTGGAGCGTACTAAAATCAATGTCAAATAGCGCGTTGTTTAACCAACAAAATTTTAAATAAATACGCTATATTTTATTGAAATAATAGATCATGTCAAGATTAGCGACCAACTATTTTTCAAGACAATAGTATATCACTTTGATTTATATATATATATATATATATATATATATATATATATATATATATATATATATTTACACTATATATATATATATATGTGTGTGTGTGTGTGTGTGTGTGTATGAATCAAAGTGGTATAATATTGTTTTGAAAAAGTGGGTTCGCTAACCTTGACATAATATGAAATAATTGTTCTGTACTGTTTAACATGCACATTATTTATTTTTTACATTTCCATTTTCATAAAATATAAATTTCTTAAAACTCCTGTATCTTTAACTCAACGCGAAACATATTCATACCTTTTTAGCTTTCCCATAGGGCTTTCCTAACCCGCCCCCCAACAAGAACAACAGCAACAACAACAAAGTAGTTTGTAGGCTTACTCCCCGAGTAAACGAAAACTGAGAATAAAGGGACCAGGGAAAATAGGCGAATTTTGATATTCTGTAATCTCCGATGTGAATTGGTCCTAATGCTCGATTGAGCTTTATACACGAGAATCAAACAGAACAAGAAACCAAGTTTGGGCCAAACTTTTCACTACGGAGACGGAGGCTGCTCCAGTTCATAAAAGCAATACATAAAAGAGATTTCTGGAAAAAGGTTTCGAGAGATAAGTCTCTCGTCCTTCGAGGCAAAAGAAATGGAAACGTGACTTTGACAAAGAGATTAGCCGATGGCTTCCCTGTCTCTACTACCTTTTCTTTTTCTTTCTTTTTTTTCTGCCACAGGTAACTCTTCTCAAGCGTGTCCTACGGGAGTCAAGTTTTCATTGAAAATAACCTTTTGG
>NC_087200.1:73238208-73268208 GCF_015104395.2 Macrobrachium nipponense
GTTGTTGTTGTTGTTGTTGTTGGCGGGGTAGGAAAGCCATATGGAAAAGACTAATAAGGTCTAGAAAAAAGGTGTTTCACGATGAGTTAAAGATACAAGAATTGTAGGATACGTTATTTATGATACATTAAAATTAAATATGATGCATTTATTAAAATTAAAATGTAAAAAATAAATAATGTGCACGTTAAACAGTACAGAAAAATTATTTCTAATAAGATATAGCTTATTTATTGTAATTTTCGTTGGTGAAACAAAGTTCTATTTGACAGATTTTAGCGCGCAACTGAGTAAGCTGGAGGTCGATTATGCCTTATCGTCCTGGATAAGTTTATGATTTTTTTGCGCAGTTTCTCAATCTGTTTGTTTGCCAGATGAAAAAAAGTCGGAATTTTCACTAAAGTTACTCTTACCCCGTGGCTGGCAACAAATGATAATATTTATCGCACTTTTTCCTTTCCCTCATGGGCTTCTCTGAGACTCACTCAAGATTCACTGGTATCATTCCTCATTTTCAAGTAATGATCCCAAGAAGCTTAAAAGGGCAAGGAACAGTACCCAGGGTCCAAAGAAAGGACTTTCACAACACCCATCTTACTTCCTTTCCGATAACGAAAGGAGTATTCTTATTTTCACTGGAAAAGGCAGACTTCTGGAAATCTCGTAATGTTTCGAGCGCAGAACTTTCTTCATCGAACATCAACAACATACAATAATTATGCTGTTACCCTTAAACAAAACATATTTCATTTAATGAACGTCATTGAAGACTAACAGAAATTTAAACCGTGCCCAAAAACATAGAAGAATATTCTTAAGAGAGAGAGAGAGAGAGAGAGAGAGAGAGAGAGAGAGAGAGAGAGAGAGAGAGAGAGATTTTACATGCTAAGGTATAAGGATTATCCTTCAACAATGAAACTCGTTAGTCCGACTCATTTCTGGAGGCACAAAAGGTCTTGAAAATAGCAGAGTCGCCTTTTCAGATTAGTTCGCAGGAGGAACTTTGCTCAATAAACAACACAATTCGGGAGGAAGATGAAAGGAACTGCGTCGTTAAGTTGCGTCATAAAAGCAAATTTACACTTATTTAACTCTCCCTTCGTTTCGGTTACTGCCAATTTCGCACTCTGGAAATTTATGAATTCTTGACAACAGAATAAAGAATACGATCACAACAATTCTTAGAGTAAATGTAACTGAAAATCATTCATTTTGATGAGTAAATGTAACTGAAAATCATTCATTTTGATGAGTAAATGTAACTGAAAATCATTCATTTTGATGAGTAAATGTAACTGAAAATCATTCATTTTGATGAATTCACCAGTGGGATTTTATGAAGGGATATCTGTCAAGCCATCTGACCTTTGTTTCGAAGTTCATAAATCAGTTATTACGAAGTGAAGATTAAACGGAATCACATATGAGCAACTGATCCTAGGTGTGACCCACTTGTAACCTTGCGGTAAAATCTGTAATATAATGGGTCTTTTATAAGGGAAGAGAGAGAGAGAGAGAGAGAGAGAGAGAGAGAGAGAGAGAGAGAATGTATGACTAGTTTCAACCAGTAAGGTTGCCAATCACCTCTTAAGAGCCTCCCTTTTTCTAAATTAGAATATAATGATACACATTTTGGCTACGACCAACAATATCCTACTAACAAACAGACACAATATTCACTGTTTAGATCCACAGAAATCTACTGGGTATTCAAGGAAAAGCACCTTTTTCTTTCATTTCCTGTCACGGAACCAGACACGGGTTTACTCTGCGTACGTGAGCCAGGTAAGTTACCTCTTGCACTGTGATGCCAGAGAGAGAGAGAGAGAGAGAGAGAGAGAGAGAGAGAGAGAGAGAGAACCGGAACACATGAATGATGATGATGGTGAATACGTTATTGATCTCCTGTGTATAAATAGTTCCATTTTTTTAAAGGGGTCTTCTCGATATGACTGAACCACCGAAGCGGAGATGTCTGCAGTTGATCTAAGTCCTGAAATCATATTCTGATTTTAAAACTGAAAATATCAACCATGCACGTCAAAAGTAGGAAGAAAACTAAACAATAAATTCGACATCCCTATATTCAGATTTAGATCAGCTTTCCGATGAAAACTACTTGAAACCCTAATAGGATATGAAATGAGGAATTTCTCCTTTCCAGCGCACATCTTCCATCTCAAGTTGGGGAGAGAGAGACTTCCACTCTTTATGATTTAATTCAACTTTTGCAGTCAAGCGAGGCATTGCGACGGTTTCAGCCATTCAGCGCTTTGGACACTGAGGGTGGGGAATTGGAGTGGTTGGACAGCAAGCCAAAGAGATGCGGAAAATAAAGGCGATGAGGTACAATGATCTAAGAAGTAATAGTTAAGAAAAGAAGTGGGAATGCAGGTAAAGTAAAAGAGGTAAAGTAAAAGGGGTAAAACGTGGGTTCGCTTAGAGGCCAGAGGGACGCCGAGATGCCTCACTTTGACTTTTGCGCTACAACAGATAACAATTTAACTCTGTTCACATGTACCCCAATGCATTAAAGTTAGATATATTTACAGAGTTGAAGAGGCAATGTTTCATTCTCGTAAGACAGTGTGTGTGTGTGTGTGTGTGTGTATGTGTGTGTATGTATGTGTACATGTGTATGTGTGTGTGTGTGTGATGTGCGCGCGTTATGTGTGTTATTATGTATGTTATGTAGTATATAACTGTATGTATATATATATATATATATATATATATATATATTGATATATATAATATATATGCAAGGAGGGCGCGTGTGTGTATGTATTGTTCTAATATGTTTAATTATTCTATCTGTTGCCATTACAAACTATAGCAAAGAACGATGCCATTAACGAAGATTATATTAATCTATTTATATATATATATATATATATATATATATATATATATATATATATATATATATATATATATGAGAGGGCGTTTCTATTATGAGATGAGAATGCTCTAACCTCAACCTATTTGACTCAATCACTTAATAAGTCAAATAAATGGAGGGATTAAAACACATTTAGGAGTCAATCCAAACCGTCTAATCTTGCCGTCCACCACAGAGCCTCGTTTCTCCCCTGCGAGGCCATCATGAAGAGTCAGAGGTGAAGGGAATAATGCAAATAAAGGAAGGAAGCTGAAACACTCATGAAAGGTTACAGTGTCCAGAGGCGGGAAGGTCGAAGGAAATTTATATTTTACGTCCGGGCAAGGTTAAATGAGAGCGTGCAAACAAACACGCTCACAAGCACAGTCATACGAAATTGAGCGGAGGGAGAGGAACAAGCATAAAGTTGTGTTAATTTAGTATGATATTATACATTAAATAAACAGAAAACCAACAAATATGAGATACTACTGTGCGTAAAGGAATAAAGACAGGAAAATTTAGTGCGCAATTACGCACAAAGAAGCTCCGGGACGCAGGCAACAGATCCGGGGCTAAAAGCAATAAATAGACAAATTTTTTTTTTTGCATGCATGCAGAAAGAATGAATGTCCGGAAGTGAATCCGATATGAGACCATGCACAAACGAATGCAACTGCACGAGCAAACTTCAGATAATAGAGTTGATGAAACTGAAGAACTCACAAAAGTATGTGGAAAACTGACAAAGTACATAGTGAATCGGTATGTAATCCATTACAATTGAATGAGCAATGTAGCTTTAATTATTATTTTTCAAGGCATTATATATATATATATATATATATATATATATATATATATATATATATATATATATATGTATGTGTGGTGTGTGTGTGTGTGTGTGTGTGATCGTGTGTGTATAGTGTGTGTGTGTGTGTGTGAGGTTTTAGTCTTCTTTTTTCACGAAGATGGATATATGAGGTTGTAGTCCACCGGGGAAAAGAAAAGCAGAATTTCCTTACAGCTCAACAGTATCGGCCTATACTGGCCCTTATCGAGAGCTGTTTAGGGCTAGTGGAGGCCGAAACTGTTGAGGTAAAATGAATTTCTGCTTTTATTTTCCCTTGTGGACTACAACCATATGTATGTATGTATGTATGTATGTATTTATGTATATTATGTATATAACAAAAAGCTCATACCTGTTTTCATATACATTAGTTCAAGCGCCAGACACAAAGCTCGGTTTGGTAAGGGAGGAATTTTTAATTTCGTTTCCTATTCGAGTTTTCAAGTGAGTTAAGGGAAATCGTCCCCTAAAAATATTAAGGAATCGTGAAGTTGGCCTACACCGCGTGGCCATTGTAATAAGGAATAAGGATACGTTTACTAAGCATTTAAACAAAGAACTTGAGAAAACAAAATTCCCCCAAATCCTGCTCTCCTTTTTAAAAAAACCGGAAGAAGGAACTGAAGATACAAAAATAAAATAAAGAAGAAGGGAAACCCCCACCCTCTCTCCCCCTCCCCCCCAAGAGAGAGAGTGAGAGAGAAAGAAGATAATAAAGCCTGATAAGGCAATAGAGAAATGGCCACAAACTCCAGAGATTCTGACAAGGGCATCCCTAACCTCCTTGCCCCAAATATCACCTCCCTCCCACCTCCCTCAAAGGTGTTTGCAAGACCAAGGCAAGACCTCAGACTCTCAGGAAATCCCGACGGAAAGCGAGAATGAAGCAAACAAACAAATTTTACTGCACCGAGGACGTGATCCCAGAAGATTGCATTGTCCTATAAGGGATGCGTGCAGATTTTCTTACCTGAAATCAAATCTTATGAACTGATTGGGGAGTGAATAGATAAACAAGTATTTTTTACTTGTATTTTCTCTCTACTGCGGATTTACGTGGAATTTCCTGATTTTTATTTAAATTTACTTATTCCTTATCATCGAAAGCACTCAGTACATTATATGAACTTTGTGATTCGAATTCATCAAGATTCATTCTCTCTTAACCTCAGGAATTTGCCAAAAAAACTAGACCTCTCCCTTTGCAGGTGGGATGCGCACATGTTCTCATAAATGATAGACATTTCATCGAAAAACCGACCCAAGAATTGCAGTAAAGAGAGAAATACACAGATTAAAATAAAGAGTTCCAGGGGTCGAATGGTTAGGATGTCCGCTTCATCAGTAATAGAGCTCAAATTCACTTAAAAGCGAAGAAGAGCGTTTTAGCATATTCTGTTACATTCCATTGCAACTCAACAAAAAATGTCTTAATGTTCTTGAAGGTCAACGTCAACTGCTGGGTTAGGACCTCAACCATATGGCATATTTCACCCCGAGCAACCATAATTATTATATATATATATCTATATATATATATACTATCTTCTATCTACTATATATATATATATACTATATATATATTATTATACTAGTATATCTAGTATTATATATCTAATTATATATATAACTAGTTAAAAATTTCCTGTTACAACAGAAAACAGAATTCCATCTACTAAAAGGAAGTCCATAAAAACGCCAAAATATAGAAAGGAAGCACTATATTTCAGAGACTGCTGTCACTCTCTTTTATCATTATTATTATTATTATTATTATTATTATTATTATTATTATTATTATTATTATTATTATTATTATATATACATATGTATACACATGCCTTAAAACTATAAAAAGGTACCCTAAACGCATTTCTCGATCCGCAGCACAACTATTTACTTTAAACCCAGACTAACACCTACATCCTTTTCCCTTTCTTAACCCGAAATACGAATCTGCCTTTAAAAACTGAATTTTTTATTCTTTTTTAGTTTTGCCGCATTCAAACGGTGAAAAATAAGTGATTACAAACATTTTTCAGATCTTAAAAAAAGAAGAAAAAAAAAGGTCGGCAAGTTATTCTGTTATAAAGCTGTCAAGGTCGCTAAAATTGATTCTATTTTTTTTCTCCAGTTAAAATTCCAGTAGATACCAAGTTCATCTTCCTTGGCTCAACGGTGAGAGACCCTGAGATTGATCCTGGCCGGGGAAAGAGGAAGACTAAGGACACTTTCAAAACAGTTTCAGTGGACATGTTGTGCTTAGCTGTGCCCAGGAAGCCTTGGAGTTTCTCTCCTGCACTGGATTACACTCATGGTAGAGCACACAAAGCTTGTCACAGCAGCCCTTAGAATCCTGTAAAAGCGTTAGCGTCCATGGCTGTTTCCGATTTGCTTTAGGTGGGCACAAAGATGAATTTTTAAGTATTTTCTGGTTCTCGATATTATAGGCTCCCAACTAAAACAAACAACTAACAGCCTAGTGCACAATGCGTATTTTGAAAGCCTATCTTACTTTTTGTGAATTTGAGAACTATCCCTATAAATATGGTGACTACAAAAGTCCTGTATATTATCCCACTTATGCTCTTCGTTGAAGTTTACTACTTGGAATTCTAAATAGTACTTATCAAGTTCGATTACTAATTACAAAGATTTTTTTCTAGTAACATTTTTTTAGTTCTTTCTTCAATCGCCAAATAATAGGTTCTCTCTCGTTTACGGTTTTCTCCAAAATCTAAAATGAGTTTCTTTTCTGGTAGTGGGTCTTTATTTTGTTATTGGGTGTGCTCACTTCCTTTTTATTTATTTATTTTTTTATTCTGGGGAGGACAAGTACAGTGGGCTTTCCAACTTTGCCTTCACAAATATAAAAACTTCTTTATCTGTTCCCTCACTTGAGCGTCGTCACTTTGACAAAGATATCCCCCATCACTTTCCTGCAAATTCCAAATAGGCCTGGTACCCAAAACCCTCACTTTGGCGAACACCAACCCAATGACGTCACATGACAAAGCCAAGTTTCTCAATATGAATAGGAATGTAGCCGGCCTTTCTCATAATCAGGAGAGATTTGAATTGGGAAAATGACGTGTATGCTGCGCTGAATAAATGAGACATGCCCTGAAAGAACGTAAGCAGGAAGAATGGTATTAAACTATAAGAAATTTTAACAAAGTATGAAATATTTCATAAACGGAATAATTCATCCGGCAACATGTTTTATCACAGTTACAATTGCCAAAACTTCCTCCTCCGCAAGATTTGGAAATCAATAAAATGGAACTAATAATTTTTGGATAATTCCTTTGTGAACTCTTTGATAATAATAATCTATATTTGGACATTATCCAAGAGATTCATGAAGGATTTTAAGAGGGTGGGGAACTTGCAGGAAGTAACAGAACTGAGCCGACGGACCCTCATTTTTTTTTTTTACATGCAAATAATTGAAGTTGCTGTGTGATCTCGTGAAATCCCTTGGCTAAAGTGAGAGAGAGAGAGAGAGAGAGAGAGAGAGAGAGAGAGAGAGAGAGAGAGAGAGAGAGAGAGAGAGAGAGAGATGCTTTTGTGATATAAGCATACTTAATCCCCACATCCTTACACAGAAAATATTGATGAACCTACGTAAATAGCTGTCGCAAGAAACAAAATTTAACACAGGAAAAAGTCAGAACAACTTGAACAAAATAGGATTCCAGTACCGACTGATCACGTTCTTCATGAGCTTCCAACGAGCTATTCGTGTTTTGATGTGGAAACAAAGGTGTCGGAAATAAACAAAATTGGCTGTGCACTAAAAAAAAAGGTGACCATAATACCATCCAACAGCAAATGGTTTTGTGCAATACAAAGATGTACTAAAGAGAAATGTCATAATTATTGTTGATTATATCTAATGGTAAACGCACGCAAATGTATTTTCTGCTTTACATGAGAATGATGAGTCAAGTTTCCTCGCATAACGGAATGTTATTCATAAACAGGACAGCAGTTTGAACACCTTTACTGGTTCTTGAAAGTCCTAATTCTTTTCACCCGTCAACCTAAACTCCTTCAAAAGTCCTAAACTCATTGTAAATATAAACTACGCAGAGTATGTAATCAGCCAAAAGCATATAACTTTCGCAAAGACTGAATGTCTTATAATATTCAAAACCTAAAAAAAAAAAGGACAATCAAGAATGTTGCAATAACTCAGTAATCAAAATATGAAATGTCCCATACTCAACTTCTCAAAGTAAAGAATGTTCAAAAAGCTGGCTGACACAAATCTAATTCCAAATATATTTAATTCAAAACTGAAACGGCTGTAAAGTCGGGCAAAGGAAACATCAAGGCAAATAAAAAATAATATCATGAGGAACACTGTCTTATATGTTACTCTGCGTCAAAAGCATAATAAAAAAATAATAATAATCATTTAGAATTGTTGACGTAATCCTGAAAACTTCACCTCAGGATATACTAAAGGCATTTAGACTGAGGAGCTTTCATCCAAGTATTTAGATACTTGGATGAATGTTTTTTTTCTTTTTTTTATGATATTCATATATCATCTGAAATCACAGCAATTCATATCAGTCCGATATTTCTAACCATATGGACATAAGAATGATGGCATTACATTACATCAGGGGAGAAATATAAGCTTATTCAAAATTAAGGTTTATCCGCTAAATTATTCACTCTCATCATAATGTAAATTCTATCAACTACTAAAAAGAAACATGACTCAGGTACAGGACAAATCATTACAAGCATAATTCATCCACAATGCTCCATTTCATAAAATGATTACGTTCTGGGTTGCTTATTTAAAGGGGCCTTATTTAAGGAAAAGGATCTAATTATTCGCAATTGAATCAACACGAGCAAAATATATAAGAGCGTCCCAACTTTAGGTGGCGAAAACATAAAAGGTAATTTTCGACAGGCAAATCAGTAGCGTTAAAACAGTATTTTTAGACCGTTTTATTGCGACAGATCAGCAATGAACAATGGAGCGTTTATTCCGAATTGCATATAATATCAAAATTTACTTTATTATTCAACAGATTCTAATCACCTACCCATTTCAAGGGAGGATTCCACAATCAATGAAGACCTATTGCCTCTTGAACATAAGCACTAAATGAGACACCTGAGAGTTAAGAAAGTACACAGTTTTAACTAAAACAATTCTGACAGACTGATATGCTAGGTTAGCAAACCACGTGTCGGGAAATGAGTAAACCCCCCCCCCCCCCCCCCCCTCTCATCTCTCTGCTCTCATCCCCCCCTCTCTCTCTCTCTCTCTCTCTCTCTCTCTCTCTCTCTCTCTCTCACACACTTTTTACCTAGCATCCTCGATCAGCTGATTTTCCAATGCAAATGTCGAAATCCTATTTAGTGGCGTTTGAATGGTGAAAACAGCAAACTCTTAGTAGTCAGTGAAAAAGTAGCTCAGCTTACACAAGTTGGTACCTAATCTCATTTGTCAAAGATGCACCTTGGTCTCCGAGGTATTGTGAACATCTTCAGAGAGAGGTAGTAGCATAACTATACATCTATTAAACTCGAGAGTTCGACCCTGCTATACAGTGGTTCTAATAAGGTCCAAAGAAGGCTAACTGGAGAATCTGGAAGCGAACCGTTCCAGATGTCAGACTCTGCTTGCGGTTATTACTTGCATGTTTTCATTTCTTAGGAGTTATGCCATTTACCATTCTACTATAGATTTTAAGCGTAGCAGCTCCTTGTTGGCATACTTCCATTCACTGAATGATGAAATGCCCGCTTCTGGACGGCAAACATGACTGAAGATTTAGAGAGATGAGGATTTTGCCCATCTGTGTTCATGAATCTTCCACAGTTACTGAAGTCAGGAATTTTAACAAAAAGGTTTCTTCTTCAGTGCAAGATGAGAGTATTTTATTAAGTACATGTCTTATCCTTCCCAAGGGTTAGTCATCCGATCTGCATACAGTCTGTAGATCGATATGCGACATCACCCTGCAAGGTTGTTTACAGTCTTTTTTTTCTCTGTCTTTTTTTAAGACAACTGCAACAGCTTGAATCATTAAATACCCTGTCTAAAACTTGAGGTGGGACACGATATGCGAGATATGATGGTGTATAAACAATTTCCTGGTATAAACGTTTTAAAAATAGGTGGTCTCCTATCCAACAAAAGGGTTATAAGACTGACCCTCAATAGAAGGTTTCATACTCGTCCACACGCCTTAGGTTTTATCGAGATAAAGAATTTATACCTACACCTTCAGTGTCTTTCATTTTAAGTTAGTGGGTGCTATTCATTTCCTGAAATTCCAAAATCCATAATGTTTTGATTCCCATTATGCAACAGTAGGCTGTAATAAAAGTTTGTCATTCCTTCTACTGTGGAACTGACTACAGCATCTGGTAAGGTTTAGAATATTGATGCCTTAAGCTTCAAACTGATGTACTGCTGCCTACATACGCTGCGTTTCTTTGACTATGAAACGCTTTTACACTCATCTACTTGTGCGTTCATTTGCTTGCTATAATTCATTTACTTTCCTGACCATGGCGCTGTCCCGTGTGAATAACTTCATTAATAAATTAGTAAATCTATTTCATTTCACACTCAACAAAATTAAATGGTTTCAAAACTGTGGAAAAATATGAAAAAAACAATTTGTTCATACTGCAAAAAATTGACAGAGTATCTGTAAAAACTGTATGGAAGTTATGATGTATGCAGCGATTAAATAATTATATATGAATCAGATGTGTATACGGAACAAAGATTTGCAACAGTAATAAAGCGAAAGCTAGATTTTAGATTCGCCGAGTTCTTCAGTATACGTCTTCCTCAAAGCATTTCCAGCATGAACAATTCCATTAGCACAGAGGTACATATTATTTACAAGCCCTTAAATGTAATTTCCATGGATAAAGGTACATTTACAATAGATATTACTAAGAAGGGAAACTGGCCAAGTTTTCTCGTTGCATTTGTGTTATGTACAGTAGACATTTTTTAAAAATTTGTTTATTTATTACTGATACGATACACAAGACCCCTCAAACTCCAATTACAGTCCGTGAGCCTCAAGACAGCAATGCTAATCATACTTAACTAGATCTACGTTCTGCAATTGACTGATTAACAACTAAACACTGAACAGTGAACTCGAATATCTAAAAAGGGGCAAGATCCATATGGTTAAAAATTGAGAATTAAACACTTTTTGAAAATAGCGGAAAGCTAAATAATACAATCATAATAATAAAAATAGGAGAGGACAACACGTATCGTAGACAAATTGCTAAAGAGAATGTCACCCTAAACTCTACGCAAGTATCACTGCATGTTTTGCTGATATGACTCGTTTTCTTACTGTAAACTCTTACAGAAAACGAACTTGTTACCTATTTAAGTATAACTCAATTAGATACATATAACATGGGTATTAGTTTCAACGCACTTTTCTTTAGAAACTTCTATTTTCTCGTTTGTATCTGAGGAAAGAACCCTGATAAAAAATTTTGGAAAAATACCACAGGAAACAGAAAAATATCGAAATTTTCAATTTCATCAATAAACAGTACAACAAAACTGCTCACAGTACATAAATGTTACTTACAACTCATGCAATAGCTAGTGTTCTTAGTGAGTGGTCTATACATTCTGAAACATTAATAATAATAATAATAATAATTTTACATTAATTAATACGTTTTAATAAATACTTCTATGCTGATACTTGCAGTTCGGAATTTGAATATACTAAGTCCGAAAACTTTGATGGCATTTAACAAAATTTGTTTCGATGATATTCTATGAGGTCGACTTTATTCTAAAAACGATTAATTTCTTAAGTTTTGCGACCCATTTACTTCCTTATAACCTAAACATATCATCTCAAACTGCCTAACATTTTCTCATCATGAAGTTTTATAATTTTTATACTAATGAATTTTTTCAGTTGGTAAATTAGATTTTCTGTAATAAATAACTGAGAGTTGGTGTGTTGCTGTTAACGTGTCCCAACAATTAACTTGAAATTCTTGTTCTTTTGAATATTAATCATTAATCTTTACAGATATTCTGGCGTTCAGTATTAGGTGTCTGTACCGTATATTTCATCAAAACCCACCTTTTACTAAAACTGACCACTATTATTTATCTGTCAATCATATGAGAGAGAGAGAGAGAGAGAGAGAGAGAGAGAGAGAGAGAGAGAGAGAGAGAGAGAGAGAGAGAGAGACTTTATGAGTTAACATCACACAGAACCCAGATTGAATCCATGTTGTTTAGTGAAAATAAGTAATTGTCAGCTAATTTACAAGGTACAAAGGCCGTTTCTTTCCCTCATCTACCACAACAAAGGCTTATTGAAAACGGTAACGAGACGCAAGAATAGGTTATTCCCAAGACCATGATAGAATTACTCGATTATCTAATCATTCATTCGTAAAATGATCTATCAGACCGATAAATTATGAAAAAAAACTACTTTGCCCAACAAACACAGGACTTTCATTATCATCGTTATAGCAAAATACGGGACCGGAGAAAGATCAGGAGCCAATGTAGTACATTTCGATTTCGCGCTGGATTTAAAAAAGATGGAACGGATGATAATAGTCTCTGCTGCTAGTTTCATCTATTTTTTTCCGCTGTCTGTAAAAGAATACTATTGTGCCAGCTTTGTCTGCCTGTCCACCCTCAGATCTTAATAACTACTGAGGTTAGAGAGCTGCAAATTAGTACGCTGATCATCCACCATCCAATCATCAAGCATACAGAATTGTAACCCTCTAGCCTCAGTGGTTTTTATTTTACTTAAGGTTAAAGTTAGCCCTGTATTGTCCGTCTGGCAGGACTTTCTGGAGGCGTGCGACGCACCCTCACTCTACCGTATCTGGGGAGCAACTGAACTGAAGCACTAAAGGTCGTAGCTCAGCTGATAGTTTAGTACATTATATATATGTTGTACGAAAAACTCGATTACGCAGAAGAAACATCAGCACATTTCTTACTTGTTTCCCTTAGAAACTTGTCCGGATTTCATAGAAATGTTAAAGTGTAATAAAAAACAAAAGTGTACAATCTATGAATCAAACATCTGAGGGCTTTTGAAAACAGTAACAACGACTGAGATAATCGTTTTAGCAACGTAAAGAGAACGGTATAATTATGCATCACATCGGCTTCCTACATAAGCAAGCTTATAAACTAAAAATGAAAATTTAAAAGGAATATCATAAAAAGTATAAACAAAAACTAAACAGAAGACAAAGGCAAAATAGCGACAAAATTAAATACTTTGTGAATACTGCAATAAAAAATAGAATGAAAACTCATCAAACTATAAATCATAAAAAACGCTCGCCATAAGGACGGGACCTCAGATGATAATTTCCTTGCAGTAGGGCACCGACCCCTAATCTAATCACTAACCAATTTCCTGGGAGTTTCTCTCTGCATCAGATCTATCGACTCCCGACCCGATCACCAGGTTATTCAATTTAGGGGCCCCAAGTGCCGCAGGGGTCAACCCAAAGGCTTCACTTTACGTTAAAATTGAAACGTGTAATACTCGAATGACACAGTTCAGTGACTGCTTAATTCCTTCCCCTGGAACGGTCTTCTTTTCTTTTTCCTAACTTATGCAACGTCTCTTCGACTGGCATGTCTATTTGCTCCTTTATGGTCAATATAACTTTCCTCTCGTTAAGAGAGAGGTCCAATGCTCTGTGGCTAGTACCCTTCTTTTATGAAGAGGTAAGTCTATCGCTTCCTTTATCGACAATATAATTTTACTTTCAGGGGGACAGTTGTCGCGGCTCTCGGGGCCAATTTGACCTCTTTAAAGGCACGTGTATTGCGCAGACTGACCGTTTCCCTCGTGGCTAATATTGTCCTTTCTATAGGAGGGACAATGTCACCTTTCTTTCTTTAAAAGGCAGATCCCAGGCTTCCCTTGTGGCCAATATATAACCTTTTCCTCTTTAAGAGGCACGATTATCTCTTTAAGGCAAGTCTTTAATTTTGTGACCAATATATCTTTGCCTCCTTCAAGAGCTTCCTTTTAGAACAATATAACCTTTCTTCCTTTAAGAGACAGAGTTATCGTTTCGTTTCCGGCTAGCACAATATTTCTTTCTTTAATAGGCAGGTCTACTGTCTCCTCCCTAGCAACTATACCGTCTCACTCTTAAGAGGCACATCTTTTACTTCCAGTGCTGGCCAATATGACATTTCTTTATTTAAAGGAAGGCCTGTCGTCTACGTTTTGAACGATATACTTTTTATTCCGTCTTAGTCAATATAACCTTGCTTTCTTTAAGAGACAGGTGTTCCTGTTCCTTCTTGGTGATTATAACCTTTCTTTCTTTAAGAGGCTGGAATTTCACGTCTTCACAATATACCACTTCTTATTTCAAAAGGGAAGATTATCCCGATTACTTTGAAAGGCAGGTCTTTTGTTTCCTTCCTGGCCAGCAAAACTTAAGAGGTAGGCCTATCAAATCATTTTTCGTCAATAATCTCTTTAGTTCTTTGAGAGCGATGTCCATTGGGGTATTGATCAATAACCTCTTTTTTTCTCTCTCTTCAAGAGGTACCTCTATCACTTCCTCAGTGGCCAATACAGCATTTCATCACTATGCAGGATAATCGCTTCCTTTTGCTTTCCTCGTAGCCCTTATAGGCTGTCTTTCATTAAGAAGCAGGTCTGTCGGTTCTTCTTCAGAGGGTAAGTCTATCACAGTCTTCTTGGCAAATCTGACCTTTCGCTTTGGCCTATGACATAGAAGAGAAAAAAGAAAATAAAAACTGTCTCGATAATTCATAAGGTATATTCTTCTAGGATTGTGAAAGTAATACAAAGAATATTTTTTTAAAAGCTGTATCAACAGAGGTGTGATATATATATATAATATATATATATATATATATATATATATATATATATATATATATTATATATATATATATATATATATAGTATCTATATATATATATATATATATATATAGATATATATATATATAAATATATATATCTATATATATGATATAATATTAGATATATAGTAGTATATATACATTATATATAAATATTGATATATATATATAGCATATAATATCACCTCTGTTGATACAGCTTTTAAAAAAATATTCTTTGTATTACTTTCACAAACCTAGAAGAATCTACCATAGAGTATCGAGACAGTATTTATTTTCTTTTTTCTCATGAATGTCGTGTCGGTAACGCTGATGCTCATGAATGAAAATGAGGTTACTCTGTAAAAACGAAGTGTAGCCACATATTTAGTTTGTGTGTGATTAGCTACGATACCTTCCTTTTCCTAAACCCCACGTTTGCAGCTGCTTTTGTCTATATAGCTCTACCACCTCTGGATTAACTTTACTGGGGTTATTCTTTAGCTGTTGTTTGTGTAATGTATGTGTGTGTATATATATATATATATATATATATATATATATATATATATATATATATATATATATATATATATGCATATATGTATGACTGGTAAAAATGTTGTCACAACAAAATTCCATCTAATAAAGGAGCTCATAAAACCCCAAATTCATAGAAGGAAAGTACTATATTTTCGGCGTTTTTATGGCTATTTTTTATCATTACTATATATATATATACATATATATATATTTATATATATAAATATATATATATATATATATATATATATATATATATATATATATATATATATATATATATATATATATATATATATATATATATATATTATATATATATCTATATATATATATATATATATATATATATATATATATATATATAGAGAGAGAGAGAGAGAGAGAGAGAGAGAGAGAGAGAGAGAGAATAGTTCTTCCAGTGATGCATCTACATTCAGCCAGTAAAATAAAAGACCGCGGTTAGGAGTCCAAGTCAACTGTTATTATAAGCCACCCAAAGTACATT
Source organism: Macrobrachium nipponense (assembly GCF_015104395.2). Lineage (NCBI taxonomy): Eukaryota > Metazoa > Arthropoda > Malacostraca > Decapoda > Palaemonidae > Macrobrachium > Macrobrachium nipponense. Next base: position 73,253,917 of record NC_087200.1, read on the forward strand.
ATAATTCTTACACAAACAACAGCTGAAGAATAACCCCAGTAAAGTTAATCCAGAGGTGATAGAGCTATATAGCAGCACTAGAATTGTTATGGCGTTGCAATTACGATAATGTACGAGGGAGGTATGTATTGTGACGTACCATAGCTCTTTTTGAATAAATTTCAAAAGCAGCTGCAAACGTGGGGTTTAGGAAAAGGAAGGTATCGTAGCTAATCACACACAAACTAAATATGTGGCTACACACTGCGTTTTTACAGAGTAACCTCATTTTCATTCACGAGCATCAGCGTTACCGACACGAGGAAGATTGTTCTCCGGTTTTGAAATTCAGGGAATGAAAGATCTCTGATGTGTTTAGCATATCACCGTGTTACTACAACTGAATGAAGATGGTTACGGGCTGGGAATCTGGCAATTATATAAGCACAAACACAAAAGGCGATATCTAAAGTTCCCTGAAATTATATAGTTAAACCATGCGGTATAATCATGATGGCAAAGCCACCACAGGCGATAGACTACGTAGTTTCTTGTTGAGAGAGGGCGAACAGAAGATGGCCCTACGTATCTTCCGATTAAATGTAATTGTTTACTTCAAAATCATAAACCTGCATTACGTCTCTAATATAATGATTGTGAAATGGCACCGTCATTCAGACAGAATAATATTCCAATAACCGTAGACGAAAAAGGACTCGACATATTGGGCATAATACCATCATATGTGAATATATATATATATATATATATATATATATATATATATATATATATATATATATACACACATATATATATATTATATATATATATATAAAACTTACGAAATTATTATTGTTTAATGGAAGCAATCGATGTATTAATGAAGCTCGCAGATACAACAAGGCGTGATCCGACCTCCAGCATACTCGGGACGTTTGCAAGATTTTCCCGTCACGCATAAGTTGTAAACATCATATTCCTAACTTAACGTAAATAAAAATAAATGCACACTATTTATTATTTACAACTTCATTCTAATAAATAAGTTATAAATATCCTATCCTAAAATTCCTGCATCTTTTACCTCAACGCGAAACACTTTTTTCAGGCGTTTTTAGGCTCTTCCATAGACCTTTCCTACCCACCCCCAACAAGAACAAGAACAACAACGATAACAAAGTCATTTTGTAGGATTACTCCCCGAGTAAGCGGAAATGTGTTGAAGTCGACAACAAGCGCTATATGACATTCCAGATCATTACTGTGTTACCCGTGTATACTGAATCATTGACTGGGAGTAAGGTAAGATCGGCCAATCAATGAAATGCTAATGCCGTAAACAGGTAGGACAAGTTTATTAAAATTATTATTTAATAATGACATAACTTACTTCTTATTCCACTATAATATGAACCTCATAAATCGAAAGGTCTTAACACATGAATAATAAACTCGGCGGTGAGATGACCTGAGCTTCAAGGACATTTACTTCTGCTTTATTGTACGTAATGTTTGATTGAGAGGAACAACGGTAATAAAATATAAGTGAAAAACGTTATTCGATTTCAGAAAAAACACCCAACATCAGTAGGCCAATTTTCATATATAGTACAATCAAGATGCTGTATAAAAAAATGACCAATTTCCTTTGGATAAAGTCAATGCAACATTGAAGGGGAGTGAAGAAGCTTGAGAAGAGTCAATGGACGACTAAAAGCTGAGAGCAGGCGATCCCTGAAGCAGTTTCAGCCCCTTTGTGTCAGCACAATGGCAAAACAATGCTATTGTCAAGGCTATTCTGCAAGTCATGATATTACGTAGAGTTAGACATTTCTGCTACCAGTACTAGGTGGAACATAGATGCGCGGCATTTGCATTCTCTCGTCAGCATCACTTACTCCAACCTCTCTCTCTCTCTCTCTCTCTCTCTCTCTCTCTGGTCAGTTAATCCCCGTCTAATTTCCTATTCCCCCCGTAATTCCTGGTCCATGCATAAATCTTCTCTCTTCTCTCCTCTCCCTCTCCTCTCCATCTACATCCTCTCGTCTCTCTCTCTCTCAATACATCTCGTAATCGTCAATATTCTACTTCTGGATCATTAATTACCCCAACAATCTATTCCCTCCGTAATCTGTCATCATAAATCTCTCTCTCTCTCTCTCTCTCTCTCTCTCTCTCCTCTCTCTCTCTCTCTCTCTCTCGTCAGTAATCCCTCACCTATTCTATTCCCTTTGTATTTTGTCAAAATAAGTCCCTTTCTCGTTCTTAATCCCCATTCTATTCCCTCTGTATCTTGTTATCATAAATCTCTCTCTCTCTCATATGAATCCCCTATGCAATCTCTCTCTCTCTCTCTCTCTCTCTCTCTCTCTCTCTCTCTCTCTCTCTCTCTCTCTCTCATTGTCAATTTATGACGCGCAAAATATCGAGGCCATCCTTTCACAATAACCTCTGTCCTAAATTTGGAATATAAAAACAGCCTTCATGGGCCTGCTAAAATTAGCATCAAAGCTTTTTATGATATAAAAATGACTGTTAACGCGACCCTGGCTACAGAGAGCATCACCACTAATACACGAATTTAATACAACATATAGAATGAAGTACATTATTTTGATGACGGATATGACGGAAAGTTTTATAATAATAAAAGAAAAAACTAAATAATCAGCCACTTAACAGCGTATGGCTGGAGTCGTACGAAAGGCAGAAACTTGACAGGATTAGAAACGCAAATGACACTGTTCTAATTAGTAAAACACCACACGATTTAAAAACAAAGCTTGCCTAGAAGAATGTATTATCCACATAGATGGGACTTTACTTAGATTTAAGCAAGAAGAAAAAAAAAAGAAATATTGAAAGCAGAGAATGCACAAAGATGAAATAACATTGAACCGAGCAAATATTTAGAAAAATATCTAATATCGCTTCTCTTGAGCTTCAACTTTGTGAAAGACTTGAAAAGCAAAATCAAACAAAGTGTAGTCTGAATAATGATCCTTACAGACCAGGACTGCATAAAGCAGTAAGATCATATAAAGTCTAGTATGAATCTTAACTTCTGCACGGAGACAAATCATGGTATGACTATGAAACTGTATCATATCGATATGGAAATGAAGTGTTAAGAGATTTATTCGGAGTCAAATGGCAAGGTAGAGTGAGAAAATATAGGGGATGTTGCTAAACCAGTTCCATAAGTAGATGATGATAATGATGATGATGATGATGATGATAAAAATAATGATAAAGGGGACATACAGAAACTGGACATGTAGCTCGTACTATATGGGGAGAAAAGTACGAGACATTATGGGTTTCGGAGACAATATGGGTTAAGTGTCTCTGAACACCTGAAGACTTAAAACAAAGAAAACAAGGCGTGATCAGACCTCCAGCTTACTCGGAGCGCGTGCTAAAATCTATGGTTAAATAGAGATCTGTTTCACCAACGAAAATTAAAATAAATACGCTATTTTCTATCAGAAATAATTTTTCTGTACCGCTTAACATGCACATTATTTAATTTTTACATTTTCATCCTAATAAATAAATCATAAATATCCTATTCTAAAATTCCTGAATCTTCACCTCTACGCGAAACACTCTTTTCAGACCTTTTTAGGCTTTCCTAACCCCCCCAAACAAGAACAACAACAACAACATCAAAGTAGTTGGTAGGCTTACTCCCAGTAAGTGAAAACCCCGACATACTTGAATGAGAATTATTAGAAGAGAAGCTGGAGATGAGTGGAGATCATTTGCAGAAGTGAGAAAAACAGGAATTTCACAGAGAGAGACTTCAGTCAAACGGCCTTCGAGTTGATGATGGCGATGGATAATTTTTAGTTAACAAGGCAATAACTTTCGGAATGATCATTACCATGATAAGAATCTAAGTACCGTTTTGAAAACTGTCCTCCGTCTGTTTTCAGTTGCACAACGTTTACAACATTAATTTATCCAGTCTCATTTCTTCCAAGGGATACGTCATTATACATTTCCACAATTATTGAATGATTACCTAACATCTTAAAATTCTTCCGGTAACATTTTCTCACAAGGATTTGAAAAATTATCAAATTAGGAAAATTTGCAAAAGGGCGACCAACTAGACTTTATAATGAAGCCATCCCAAAATGGATGCTCAGTAACATTGGAATGGAACTTCCTAAGTGCGCAGCATTGCACGTGACACTGATATTCTCTTGTGTACAGCTTAACCATGATATAAAAATAAAACCAGCATTAACCAATAGTCAGGGACTCCACGGGATTTTAGATGAAAGATATCACGCTTAAAATTTCGGGAAATATACTTAAGGAACTAAAAAATTGAAATAAAAGATAACGCTGTAATTAGTATGATACTAATACTTTAGCTTTAGTAATAGTAGGTGATGCCGAAACAGTTTTCCTGCGTTAATTTAGTATTTTTCATGGACCCTGAACTCGTTATTGGGTTGTTAGATCACAACAAAAATGCATTCGTTCTGGGAAATTAATTCCACAGTTCATCTGCACCCCAAAAACGAAATATATTTTTTACGATTTGTGAACGATTCATTGGTTAACGGAAATTAAATGCATCGTCAAAAATTAAATATGGAAATAATAAATTACTTTGGAATACTCTATGTGTAACTATAGCCAACATCATCCTTAATCCAAAACATCCTTATTCAGCGCCAACTCGTAGCAGCTAATCCACAAAGCTGAGTTAAACACCTTCCTCAATAAATAAGAAATGTTGGACTTCTTGGGAGAATAAAATATGAAAAAACGAATATCTTACAGAGAACTATAGGTAATATTAGTAAGAAACGTCTTGACCAGGGGTTCTTAACATATCCCACGGTCTAGATGTGGGGTATCCATGCCCCTTGGGGATATGAGAACCACATGCTGGGATATGGAACTTGATCTCTGGATATTTGTATATATTTGATTTCAATGTGTCAATGCATACAAGGGTACATTTTGTAAATAAATAACTACCTAAAACTATATATGCTTCTGGTTTTCGTGTAAGTTCTATTCCTACCTATTCATCCCTAAAGTATGCTTTAAACTAAGTGTATTAAGTTATATTGTCAACAAATAGTCCTTAAATGGACTTAAGCAAAGTGGGTATGGAACCATACTGGGCAATTCATCGGGGGTCTGGAGTCATCAAAAGGGTTAGCAAACCCTGGTCTAGACACTATAACATCCAGCATCCGAGTTTGTCTCTCTCTCCTTCCGGCGTCAGCCCACACAACCGCTCGAAACATCTGCCAGCATCTGCAGCAGCATTACAATCCAGCACCGTCGGCTGGTATTGACGGGGAGGCAACAGGCGATGCTTGGATTGGACAGCCTGCCTCCTGAAGGGGAGTTCTCCTTTAAAAGCCCTTTGGTAAGAGAAAAACATTTCTCCACCTTTAAGATTTATGGCCCGATTCATTTTGATCATTGGTTCTTCTCAGTTAAAAAACAATCACGTTTAACGGCAATAAAAAACATGAAGTCGTTTCAACAAAAGTCAAGAAAAAATGCACAAAGACTTGACGATAATAATTTTCTCTACTCTCATGGGGGAAGTAAAACTTTTTCCAATAACTTCGAAGCTGGCAGACCTACAAAGATTTCTGTAACAAATCTGCTCGGAATGAAAATAATATTTTCTCCTTCTTCAATTATTCAAGTTAATCACTGCATTGCGGAAAAATCTGATGAGCCGGAAAATGAACCGTGTTTAAAATCTTGTTGAATATGAACCAAGCAATAAAGTTAATGCTAATACATCGTTATCTGCTACATAATGCTGTAAAATGTCTCTCTCATCCTTGCAGCTGAAAATCTTGCAATATATCCGCAAATTTCTCTAATGGGAACTAGAAAATGCAATAAATCTCGTCTAGCCTATGCACAATTCTGAATCTAAAATGACGGTAATATTGGAGAGAGTTCAAAAGGCACGTCCTGACCCTAGGGGCCTAGAGACATAATGTTCCAAAGTGTGGGTAAAGGTACCTCTATTCTGCATGCTTGTTGAGGGACCAGGAGTGAGAGAAGCTAGCTAGCCCCAGCTAGACGACGGCATGTCTAAACGTGGTCTACTATTCACAGGCTATCTTCCTTATACAGAAAAGGTTCACGAACAGATAAAGCATCTTACTATTGAGAGAACAGTGTGTTCATTTGATTTTAATCCGAGTTTAAAATGGAATAACATCAAATCTCTCTTTCCATAAATGTGTAAATCAAAACAAGAATATTTGACTCCCCTGGAAGAAATCAAAGCAAATACTACTATCAAAACTTCGTTCTTTCCAAGGAAATACTTCTATCGAAACTTCAGCCGTTTTCAGCAGAGCTGCAACGAGATAAGACAAGTCTGTTCACGTCGAATATGAATATTTGTTAAAGAAATGATCAATATGACGTATGCAGAACTTTAAACCTCACAGTCCGGCCTAAGATATATATTAGGCAAACCCCTAGACAGAGCTAAATTTAAGGATAGCCGATTAAAAAAATAATAATAATAATAAAAACACGTCAAATGTTTCTTTTATCTAAATATATAAACGTATAGATATACAAGTATGTGCGTGTGTGTTTATTTACCATCTTTATTTTTCCTTTAGAGGAGAAACTCCAGAATGTGTTAGCCTTCGGCTTTCACCACAGCGTGAATCAAATCAAATAATAAAATATTAAACTTACCATAGACGAGTGACTGCATGTAGGAAGTTTCGGGGAAAATGCGTCCACCAACATATCCTTTTTCATTTTGAAATATGTACTGTCTGAGTTACCTTGGTGGTAATTTACCAACTTTCAAACAGAGATGCCGCTTAAACATACGGGCAAATAGCCAAATGATCTTATTTTGGAGTTTTTACTTTTTAATGTTATAAAAGCTTCAATTCACTTAGTGTTTAAAAGATGCCCATCCAAGTGCAAAGCTTAAATATATTCGTGTATTTATCATAAAAATTTTATCCACCCGATGCTGAAATATCATTTAAGATTAAGAACAGTCTCTGTTCTGATTTAAGAAAAATTATAATAGCAAGATCCACAAAAAATTATTCAAACTTACAAATACTGGCACAAAGGGCACACGGTTAATTAGTTTTGTGTGCGTTTATCACATAAAGCTTATTCACAAAATGTCAAAACGAAGTGACCTTAAGTCCACCGTCACTACATCTCATACAATTGAACGCACAATAACGATAAAAAAAATCAAGTAAGGAAAACCCACTGAAATTTGTCTATAAAAGTTGTCACAAAACAGTTCATTTACTGCGCGTACTACAACTCAGCACAGAATTCCACATAAAAAATTAGGGCGGCCCACTGACAGTCTTGAGAAATTTTACAAAAAACTATGACACGACACAGTTAAGTTACCTGGCGTAATAAGGCTAAACGCAGAATGTGGAGCCTCTGCAATCCCTCTACCTATGTAACCCTCGAATATTAGGATGCGTCGGCATATCAGACAAGCACGCTGACCGTAGCTGAATGCTAAGAAGTCATTCACTTTCATGTCAAACCAAACCTGAGGCACGTAGGCCATTCAAAGATAACGTATTTCTTGAATCTATACGTAACGTCAGAACTGTTATATATAGAATGCATCCAACAGAACAACTTACTTCTACTGCACGATGCTTTACTTTGTTCACTTTGGTTTTATGTACAGCCTTCCAAAGGGACGTTTCCCTCTCTGGCGGGCCATTGTACGTTTTCAAAATAAGGCGCTTCTTACTATTTATAATTGTATTCTAGTGCTTTCTCGTCAGTATCATAGCTCCTGCAAAATAGGAGAATCTTTAGATCTGTTTAAATTTGCATTCTTCTTGTATAATCTTCACTTATCTCAAAATTTTGAGAAAGTAACAACAAAACATAAAAACTCAAAATAAGCGCCTTTTTCCGTAGTTCGTTAAATCGCACGAAATCTTAAGAACCTACTAAACATAAGATCTCATCTTTATATAAAGTCATTAATAGCATAAAACGTTTTGTGTTGAACCCGTCAAATCGCAAGAGGAATACCCACTCGTGTCTTCAGGAAAAAAGTAATTATAAGTAAGTAACATTTGAAACAGAACACAAAATTGCTATAAAATTCGTTGAATCGAATCTCCAATTCCAAAAATAAAAAGTATAAATCAGTTATCAAATAATCATAACCGCCTTGCATATCCACACAAAGAATTTATGCAGATTTGATCCCAAAAGAAATTTGTGATTCTTTCTCATTAGAGCAACAGAATTCTAGCGCTTTTACTCGAAGTGTATTGACGAAGAGAACTGAATTACTAGGAGTTCGAGCTACAATCGAATGTTGACAAGTCCAAGCAGTGCAAAAAGTCAGCGAATAAATATATGAAGCTCTGACCCGAGGTAATACCAGGTATTGTCACATGCCTGTAATGCCGATGCACAATATATAGATGAATGGATGAACAGGACATGATCGGGTAATCAATCAAAGGCTGCGATGCCACGTCCTGAATATCTCAAAAGATAAATGCTGGGTGCAGAATGCAAGTCAATCATCATTGTATGATGCTTTCTAATATTACCGACTAATTCATTTTCAGCTCCTGTGCTTTCAAGTTCATGCAGATTTTTCTACACATCACTTTCATCTTCCATATTTGTACTTTGAGCTTGGGCAGCTTTTTCTACGCATTATTTTCAGCTTTCATATTTGCACATAGAGTTTAGGCATTTATTTCAACGATTTAGACAGCTGCTTCTACTAGTTACTTTCAACACCCACCCATATTCAGTTATATTTTTTTCTTTGCATAGTTTCTTGCTCTCATATTTTTGTTTTAAGCGTTATCAAAGATTATTTTTTCCATACATCTTTTAAGCACCTAACAGAGTCTATAACTCTACGTAGCTACCATAGTATCATCATCTGTAGATATATTTGTCCTTCCGTATTTTTCAAGTAATCATCCAGTAAAATTGTCGTTTTCGGTATACTAGTAATCCTCAAATTACTTCGGTAGTTTCCCAGAGTCTTGAAGTTTTCTAGTTTTATCTCAAATTACTTCGGTAGATTCCTGGACTCCTGAAGTTTTGTAGTTTTATCTTTACCTGTCATGGACTTGACAATCTAAATGTTGACTCGATGAATGAAGAGAGAGCACAGTCTTCTCTTTTTGGCTATTTTCGGGAGGCCTACAAACGTATGATCCATCATCAGGTAGGGGGCACCACAACGCAAAATGAAGTCCTCCTAAGTATTCATTCATCAGTTCTTCGGCACTAGAGGCATGTGACGATACTTGGTACCTATCACCTTCGGTTCCTGATCTCCCACTACTTATTTTTTCAGGTACTTGAAAATCTAAAAATTCCTGTGCAAGCAAAACGTCCATCGATATTCAAAAAATTTAAGAGATGTTATTCTTAAAATATCTCCAGATGTTTTTATTGCGATAGTTTGAATAGCTCTCTTCAACGCACAATTTCAAGCAATTATCTCCAAAATAAAATGGTTCGTAAAGGTGTTCATTACTCAGAGCAATTGTAATTAAGTTGTAGATCGCTGTCAGACGAATTCTTGACTTCAATCTGCCGTATGGTTTACATCACCAGAAAATATAAACTGTCTCTTGCATTGCTTAAGTAAAAAACCATCGGAATGAGTTAATTATAGTCGTGTATCACAGCATTAACATATTTATTAGGGCAAGCAGTAGTTCAGCTGCCTAGTAACATCAGTATTCTATTACCTTTACTGAAAAACTGCGAAACAGTCGATGATACTATTAAATTTGAGAGGTAGCAATGCTACCTTAAAGACCTGTTTTTAAGCAATAAGTGGCATCTTTTCTCTATTAACTTTTAAAATTATATTCAGTTATAATGAATTATAACCGAATTACATAAATTGCAAGTCAGTTACCTTTTGGCTTGGTCCAGAAACATTATTATGAAACAACAATGGCCAAAATGCATCATCAAGAATAACAATGCTTACTTATTTCATACCACACCCAGAAAATGAACGTGTTTTGAAAATTAAATTGGACTCGTACAAAATTGCACGTAGACGAGACATGATAAAAATGCATAACCAAGGAAATAGGGACACGTCTCTACTCTCTCGTTACTGCTTTAAAGCACAAGTATATTCTGTTGGTGAATAAAGTGTCCCATGCAGTGAATACCTAAAATTTGACAAGTAATGTCCCAAATCAGAACAACCAGTCTGGCGGCGTAGTGCAGACCTGGCGACGGAGACTATATTGTGTTTATCAAGTAGCTACCTATTTAGGGGTCTAGGCCAGATGGAGCATTACCCTCTCCCCCCAAAATCTTTGTCTGTTATAGAGGACGCCGTCCTATAAGAGGTCAGCTAAAAGTAGGTTAGTTTATGATGTACTAATATCACTCTTAGGTCAGCCGACCTTCTCAGCTGGATCCTAGGAGAGCTTAGGTTTGGGAACGAAAAAATATATTTATCTATATTCTTATCGAGTGAGCCTCACACTTCGAGGGTCCAATCAGCTGAATCCCGGGTGAAATTAAGTTTAGGTAGACATTGTTAGGGTTCATGCCTCATAAGTGACCAAAGTACTTGATACTGCACATGCTCAGTGTGATGATCGTTCCATCTAACTCGACTAGATAGCTTTTTTTTTTTCTTTTTTTTTTTAAGATCACAAAACTGCGACGAGGTTATTTCTTTTACGAAAAGATTAAGTATACCAATACACCTAAGTACGAATGACCTATGACTTTCTCTGTGAAGGAGCTGGTCACAAAATTTGGAATAAAACCATGCAACCTTCTTGGCATCATGTATAAAACATGAAACCAATAACAAAGAAACTTATCAAGTGAATGTTGGAAAAGTAGAACAGAAAGACACGAATAATCAATTTGCCATCTTTTCAGCGATACAAGTACGGAGTCTTTTTCTTAAGACTAATTCCTGGCAGTTGGCGCCTGGATATGCGAGGGTTAGTATTTCGAGGTAACAAATCTTGAACACTCTTTCTCTCATTCCTTTTCATAATAATAAAAAAAACCAGCTTCTACCAGTTATGAAGTAATAAACTTATAATCAAACGAGTTTTTTTCCTGGTTCATCAAACTTGTACAGGGTCATTACAAATGACACAAGGTGGGGCGCGTAACATCTGCCAGAATTCCTGTTCTCTTCAATACTGTGTGAAGATTATGAGCCTGAATGATAATCGATAAAGTCCGACCCCTCCATTCCACTTACATATATTAAATTTGAAGCGCCCCTCTCATCTCTTTACCCTCTTCCAAGCACCGAGTTCCTGAATAGGTCTCGGTTATGGGATAGCAGTCTCATCACCAACAAAACTGGTCCATTATGCCAAAATGTTGAAATACAAATGGCAGGTATTGCTGACTTCGGTCCAATGAGAGATCTCCGAAGAAGAATGAAAATGGAAGGCAAATAAAACCAAATTACAGATTATGATCATCTATTTCGAAAGACAGATAGACGATCTGATGAGGAATACCTGGTTTAGTCCCTTCCGTTTCAATTCTAATATGGTGGTATACCTTTTAATGGAGCACTAATCATCTTTGTTATGCTTCTCTATTTCCTCTCTCCTTTCTTTCTTACTTCAGTGCCACCTGCAATCAGCAACACCCAACCAAAAGCCAAGTACCCAATTCACTGCTTGGCTCAAAATAACCATTTTGGATTTTCAGGCGATAGCGCTTTCTGTTTTCATTGTCCAGCTCGGGGAACGAAACACTGGTGGTTCGATGGGCCAAGAGTACTACCAGTTTCACCACACGCGCGCGCACGCACGCAGAGACACACACACAGACTAACAAGCACTGATAACTTTCCCTTAAAAAGAACTGCATGTCTACTAAACTAACGTTCCTCTCTCCGAATGCCAGCGCAGACAGGAGGGACAATCCGACACATCTTTCCCCTTTAAGCATACGTTGAGTTGCCCCGTCTTAGCACCTCTTGCACTGCGGAACAGACTTCATGGAATCCCCATTCTTAACTCCACTTGTCTCTTAACATGCCCTATTCAACTTGTTGCTTTGACCCCCTGGCAATTCGCATTAACCAAGTTTCATTTGCACATGAACACAAAGCAAGAATACGGAATTGACATAGAATTCTCATTCATATTATCAATAAATACACATCACGTGACCTAAACGCTATACATTTTTGCTTGCCATGCTATACCTTAAACAAATACTGATCGAAAGGGTACGATACGTGAATATATATTTCATACGTATGATAAGTGCACTCACATTGCGACCGATTACCAAGCTTTGCCTTCATATATATAAAACAGCACAATGTACGTACATTTAATTCCTAGTACATATCAATTTGTGCTTACATATTAAAATGTGAACTATTCTCATCCCAACCGAGTCTCATTTGTTTTACAGCACTGTCCTTTAAAACAACTAGCAATTAAATACTGTTACTATTATTCTTTATTTTCAGACCTTAACGGTGACTTCAGTAAGAGAGAATTTTCACTTCCGGCCCTTCATGAATCCCTCCAGCATACAAATTAGGATCTTTTATGAAGGACGGGATTAAAACCTGGACTATAGGTGACCTCATAGCTGACCGGAATATGAGAACAATTTTTGTGTCCAGCCAGAATATATTCAATACATGAACATAAAACTTGAAGGAAATCTGAACTTTTACATAATATTTTTAATTTGAAGAAAAATTTTTCTTTATACTGAAGTCGATGAAAAATGAATCTAAATACCTACGACAGCCATGTCTGAAGGAAATGAACTAACGAAAGTAAAAAGCAAAATATTTGTCAAATGTGAGGGATTAGGTCAATGGTATGTATGTATGTATGTATGTACGTATGTGCATACATGTGCTTGTGTGTGTGTTTACAGAGAGAGAGAGAGAGAGAGAGATTAGGACTTCTGAAAAGCACTTAGGAATCTTGAGGTCGCGGAAGACTTCAAGACGGTGTAAAATTAGACGCGTGCCGAGTCGCCGGAAAACTGTTGCTCAAATGGGGTTCCAGGCACATTTTGTCACCTGTTGAATGTCCAGTACAAAAACATTAAAAAAAATACCGAGATATTTCCTGAGAAAGATCACATCTTCTGCAAGGAACTGATGCGTTTCACATGCACTTCCTAGGTACAGCGAGCTCCAGCGGAAAAACACATTTTTTTGGAAATTCAGAACAACATTAAACTCTCGTGACAGCATAATAGACATGATTGGTTTAAGACAAGTAGAACATGAAAATCATGACGAAAGATCGCAGACTAATAAGAAATGAGTCTTAAAATCTGCATTGTAAAATGAAAGACATGATGAAAGTGAGCAGGCTGTTAAGGAAATAGTCTTTTTTGCGCTGTTTCCCAGACTCCCGAAAAGGTTTGTGCAAAAACATTAAAATAGCCTAGTTGATATCCAAATCAGTTCTGGTAATAATTATTTTGGTGGCCCGAGTTCGCTCGCCGTTGCCGCCAATGCGGAACCAGACTTATTTATTTCTGGCGACTAAAATTTCATTTCACGATATAATGTGGTTCGGATCCCACAGTAAGCTGTAGGTCCCGTTACTACGTTACCAATTGGTTCTTATAGCCAGGTACATAAAAATCTAATCCTTCAGACCAGCCCTGGGAGAGCTGTTAATCAGCTCAGTGGTTTGATTAAACTAAGAAATACTTAACTATTTCTGGTAATGATTGTGATTGCCACAAGGACCACTTAATTTCTCAGTTCACTCGTATCTATTGCGGCATATTTTTAATCATTTACGGATCACTGAACAAAAACATGTAATTGTAATTGTTTTCGTAATTACAGACCAGAACCAATTTTTACAAATGCCTTCCCAGCCAAATAAAAAAAAAGCTTCCGACTCAAAATTTTCATATAAGTATTGGATTTAATGCGCTTTGATTTCGATAGGATCAATGTGCTGAGTAATGTGAGCAGTCACCAAAGGACAGGAGTGAATGATTATGTAATGACCAAGACAGGTCACTGACATTACTAGCCAATACATATGTTTACCAGCAGGATTTCCATAAAATAATTTAACCTTATTTCTAGGTCAAAATATTCCTGAATTCGAACAAAAGGTCCACTATGAGAAATCATGAATCACCTGGAAGATTTCAGCCTTTATTTATAACGAAAAATATTTTCTCCGAATATAATAGCATCCTGAAGATAAAAGAAGCCTCAAATCTTAAAAATTTCAGACGTGCGCACCGGTTCACAAAACGGAGCTCTCATAAATAAAATAAACAAAACCA
>NC_087200.1:73278208-73293208 GCF_015104395.2 Macrobrachium nipponense
ATGCTCCTCCTTTTTATATTTGGAAATTGTAGGAATGACCTTTTGTGATGTGATGTTTTTGACAGTTGCTTGTACAGCAATTCCATTGACTCGATGAGAGGTTCCTGCCCCACTAACTGTCTCTTCAAGTCAGTCAATGTCCTTGAGAGCTCCATCTTCTGAAGACAAAGTGCTATGTCAACCTCCTGAACTTGTGAGTATGCAATACTCTGTCCAAGCTGATTTAGAATGTGTATCAGTTCCGTGTTTCCTGTCAATGTCTCCACAGCAAATGGTAGTAGTAGGTGCTTCGGTGGTTTCTTCTTACCACAGGTAACGGCAAAGACTAAATCACTACCAAAAGATGTAACAAGTCTTTTGACCCTTTCAGATGGATTTTTGCACTCACATTCTCCCGTCAGCAGTGTTTGCAGGAACTCTGTGATTGCCTGAGGAATGATGTCCTCATCTCGTTCTACATTAGGTGTCCACGCTGGACTGGTGTCTTGTCTTTTAATGTCGTTTCTCATCTGCAAAGCTGCCTTTTTCACCACATCTCCAGAGTTGACATTCTTAGATTGTATTATACCCATTTTCAAGGCATAGGCATGTTTAGCAAGCTCACTCATAGACAGGCAGTCTGGGTATAAAAGGAGCTTTCCTTTGTCATCAGAAATAATATGGATGGACCCTGCAAACTCAGTCTCCAACTTACGTCGAAGATGTTTCTTGGTCGAATCTTTTACCTGGCTGATACCAAAAGAGCTCATTGTTGACAGTAACCTGGATGTGAGGTCTGTCATGGCTAGTATTTGTGGGTTCAGGAAGAGCTCATTCCTTATATACAAGAACAGTTCCTCATAGGCATGCATTTCTGCAACCTCATACTGTGCCTCTGAATCGTCTTGTTCCACTGCATTAGATGTGTCAGCAGACTCTTCACATATATATGCACGGTAGCAGGACCTGTGGTAGTGTCCCTCAGCAGCAACAAGTTCTCTACTATTGATGGCAAGCAGTCTCTGATCTTGCCTGTTGGTTGCAGCTTTTCGAACTCGGTCATCAGCACGTAACTCAGAGCACTGTACGAGGGGTTCCCTAGTGTTTTGACCCTTTAGGTATTCGCTAGATTTTTCACAGAAGATACACTGTTTTTCAAATACTCTTGAGGTGCTTGGTGCCTCTCTAGATGATTTTCTATAACAGTCTTCTCTAGGTTCCACAGAATCAGCTCTTTCGATGATGGTGTCCAGAAGCTTCTTCATTGTGAAAATACTACGGCACTTACAATGATACTAAATAGGGGTATGCTGCCTGATCTCTGCCACTCTCAGCAGCGATTTCCATGAATCTAGGTTCTGTGATGAAACTAGATTGTCTGAAGCCTCATCAGAGCAATGGATGATACAGGTCATACGTGCCCGCTTCTTTGGTAAAGTACTGTCTTCTTTGGGATTCATCATTGCTTTCAGGACACTATCAACACTTGTAACATAGAAACAAAACATTCAAGAGGACAACATTACTTCTTATCTATTATGGCCAGTTCCCTTGAATTATGTTACAGACTGTTCCAATCGTATGTTACTGCTATCGGCATGGGCTCATCGAAATCGGAGTGTTATTCAGTCGTATTCTCCTAGTATTAAATATTCTTAACTTAAATAACTTAACTATTTATATACATATGATACTTAATGCGCTGGTGGTATCTGAAATAAATTTAGCTTAAGTTCTATACCTGAAAGCTCCAAGTTTTTCAGATTCAGCGGTCTCCCTGGAAGCAGCAACGCTTCCATTGAAAACTGAAATAGCTGAAAACTGAAATGCTGTAAGCTGAAAGTTGAAAGCTGCATTCTTTTGCACGATTATGGTCAACCAAATAATTCTGGTAATGTTATGTAATGCCCAATAACATCAATTTTCACATGATATTGGCCGATTTTGCACATTTCGCAAAGACGCCGACCCCCAAAAATTGTAACATGAAAAAATGTATGAAAAGCTGCTTTTGTGCAAAGGTTATCACATATTAAATCATTTATATTAACCCCATAAACAACTTGGTAGGGGTAAACTTTTGCCCTCTCAGATGTTACCAACATCTGGTCTGGCCCATGGACTAACTTGCGTTATAGCGGAGATTAGCAGCACATCCAACATGTAGTACTTGGTGTGGCCTATTCTTTCATTTTCGAAATTGTGGGCATCGCGATAAATGAGGCGAGTATCTTTACAAACTTGAAAATGCTTGTCTATACAAACTTAAAAATGCTTGTCTATACAATGATTCTGAAATCAGCAATTATTAGTTAAGCATTTAACATAGATCTGTCAGAAGGGCATTGGAAGGTAGAAATCAGCCATTATAAGTAAAACATTTAACACAGATCTGTTAGAAGGGCATTGAAAGGCAGAAATCAGCCATTATAAGTGAACCATTAAACACAGACCTGTCAGAAGGCCATTGGAAGGCAGAAATCATCCATTATAAGTGAAAAATTAAACACAGATCTGTTAGAAGGGTATTGGAAGGCAGAAATCAGCCATTATAGGTGAAACATTTAACAAAGATCTGTCAGAAGGCCACTGGAAGGCAGAAATCAGCCATTATAAGTGAAGCATTTAACATATATCTGTCAGAAGGGCATTGGGAGGCAGAAATCAGCCATTATAAATAAGTAAAACATTTAACACAGATCTGTTAGAAGGGTATTGAAAAGCAGAAATCAGCCATTATAAGTGAAACATCAAACACAGACCTGTCAGAAGGCCATTGGAAGGCAGAAATCATCCATTATAAGTGAAACATTAAACACAGATCTGATAGAAGGGTATTGGAAGGCAGAAATCAGCCATTATAGGTGAAACATTTAACACAGATCTGTCAGAAGGCCACTGGAACGCAGAAATCAGCCATTATAAGTGAAGCATTTAACATATATCTGTCAGAAGGGCATTGGAAGGCAGAAATCAGTCATTATAAGCAAGACATTTAACACAGATCTGTCAGAAGGCCACTGGAAGGCAGAAATCAACCACTATAAGTGAAACATTAAACGCAGATCTGTCAGAAGGCCATTGAGGGGAGAAATCAGTCATTATAAGTGAAATATTAAACACAGATCTGTCAGAAGGGTATTGGAAGGCATAAATCAGCCATTATAAGTGAAGCATTTATCTCAGATCTGTCAGAAGGGCATTGGAAGGAAGAAATCAGCCATTATAAGTAAAGCATATAACATAGATCTGTCCGAACGGCATTGGAAAGCAGAAATCGTAGGCAAAAACCCTCCTCAATCCTCTCTTTCAAAACGCTAAATAAACCTCAGGTCAAACCTATGGTCCGAGGTCCTGAAATCAGGAATGTATTGGAAAAAAGAAATATCCAGGAAAACAGTTTCAATAAAAAAAGAATTATTTTTTCTGCAGGCAACTATTGCCTAAGTAAAGCCTCTCATTTTCCACTGAGACTCTGCATTGGCCTCAAGACATTTTTTTATAATATATATATATATATATATATATATATATATATATATATATATATATATTATATATATATATATACATAGTATATTTACATATAGGTATATAGGTATAAATATATACAAATATATGTGCATATATACGTACATATATATACTTACTTTTATATAATAATTTATTTTATATATATAATTAATATTATATTATATAATATTAATATACATAATTTATTTATATATATTATATATATATCTATATATATATATAATATACATATATATATATATCCATCTATATATATATATATATAGAATATATATAGTATTATATATATATATATATATATATGTATATATATATGAGGTGAGAACGGTCCTGAGAAAAATATCACACAACAAATATACGCACATCCATACTTCTTTACCTATAAAATTATGGATGAAACCAGGTGAAAGAAACTAACAAAACACACACACAATATATATATATATATATATATATATATATATATATATATATATATATATATATATATATATATATATATATATATATATATATATATATATATATATATATATATATATATATACATAATTATATTCAATGTCTTACACCATAATAGAAAAAGTATTAAAATTTATTTTCTTCAAGCTTGACCGACACTAAGAATTACATTATTCAATAGCGTCAAATATAGGTTAGCCATAAATTAATTTAAAAATCAAGGTCCTTGACTAGAAAGGTAATCATGCTCACAATCATACTGGCTTTGCTCTTAAAAGGGTAAGTAAAGACGACAATTACGTTGAAAAGTAATTCCTTGGTTAGGTATTTACAGCTCCCTTTCTACGAATTGAGTAACATATCATCCTGCGATAAACCGTCTATCAACCTGCCCATTTTATAGACATTCAAGAATATTTCCGTAACAAACCATCTACAACATATTGAAACTAGAGCTTTTAGATCCGCAGTAATAATCAAATGTGCATCGCTGTGTAATGACTTAAATCTGAAGTTAACATTTACCACTTACTAGGGAAATTCAAATTCTGTCATATTAAAATACATAAATGAAAGGCGTTATAATAATAACAATGAAGTCTTGTTTTCAAACTCAGACCCTATATTCAAAGACAGCGATAAAATCGATTACCAGAGAACAAACATACATACACAGCAGACTCAAAAGTGTGACCAGAAAAATAGACAAGTAATTGTGAACTCTCATCCTCCCTCAATCACCAGCGCATTAAAAAAGAATCAGCAGTGCAAACAAGAAAGAAAAACTACACAGTATAATAAAAACCTCCATATCTCAAAAACACTCGGCAGAAAACCACGAAGACCAACCCATTCAAATATCAAATGTACAAGCAGTGGTGCACAAGTGACACTGATGAATGCGAAGTGTCCAAGGTCGAGTGAATCCTGGGCCACTCACCTTAAACGCCTTTGCAGAAGCCCTTCAATGCCAATCTGAAAAGAGAAGAAAAACTCTGATAAGACGAGGTCGAATCTTCTTTGTTCTTGTTTCCTTTCACACAAAGGTTAACTTGCGGCAAAAGAATTTAAGAAATCTTTAAAGGTGCAACTTGAAATTAAGCAAAATAACTGTCAAACAAACTCTCTCTCTCTCTCTCTCTCTCTCTCTCTCTCTCTCTCTCTCTCTCTCTCTCTCTCTCTCTCAACAGTGACCATTGTGATGATTTCTCCCCTGGAGCTACAACTTGTTAGATGTTGAAAAATATAAATTAATAAATAAACATATTCTACTCCAATTTCCAAAGGTAATTCTTTATTTATGTTTATAAGAGTCATTTTCAACAAAGGCTTCAGATTTAGAGAGAGAGAGAGAGAGAGAGAGAGAGAGAGAGCGAGATTGGATGAGGAGGAGAAGAGAGGCCCTTGAGGGACGACTGGAATCGAGAGAGAGAGAGAGAGAGAGAGAGAGAGAGAGAGAGAGAGAGAGAGAGAGAGAGAGAGCTTTTAATAAAAGCTTTAGATTGAGACGTCGTTATAAATGCAAACTTACAAGGAGTTATGAAGTATATAAATACTTTATAAATTCTTTCGATAATGAAATTTTAGAAATGTAAAACCTCAATTTCATATCAGGATTCCGCATCGCTGCCCTATCACCCAATGATCATAATTCTCTCTCCGTTTTGGAATCGTTAACAATTCAGCAGCATGCACCCCCATTTAATGGTCAGACCTCTTCCACAGTTTTGTTTGTTGCCTAGTTGACGTCCCTCCTTCCAAACTGGACAACCTCGCTCAGTTTTATATGTTCGGTTGAAATTTTTTTCTTTAAGTTTTTATTCAATAAATTATTTACAAAACATTACAACAAATCCAGAACTACATATATTTTCATCTAAAATACTTTAACAATTTCTCTTTCAAAAATTCCTTGATATCTCTCTAGTTTTTTATAACAAACTTTTATTTTATTTTAATCAAACGTTCAGGCACATTCTTGTCATTGAACAACCGTACAGCTGATTAATAGCTCTCCTAGGGCTGGCCCGAAGGATTAGATATTTCTATGTGGTTAGGAACTAAATTGATACCTAGTAATGGGACCTACAGCTTATTATGAAATCCGAACCACATTACATCGAGAAATGAATTTCTAATCACCAGAAATAAATTCCTCTGATTCCACGTTGGCAGAGCGGGGAATCGAACTCCGGACTACTAAATCGGTAGGCGAGTATGTTAACTACTCGTTCAACGATGAACCTACGTCCAATTGAGATATGTATTAATTCAAGCATTCTTCAATTTTTATTTTTACTTTTTTCTTAATTTGGACTAAGATTTTTCTGATTTTAACTTTTATAACTAATATTTTTTACTGAGTCTGGTTTTAATTTGTAAATTCTGTATATTTTACAGCCTTGAAGATGCGTCTTAACGTCTCAAGAATTTGGACAATAAATGTATAATACTACGCTGGCTTTTTCCTGTCTTATTCTTACTTTATATATATATTATATATTATATATATATAATATATATATATATATATATATATTATATATATATTTAGTCAGAAAAAGACTGAAAAAGCCAGCTAAGTATTATATTTTTTATTATATAATAAATGTATACTATATATATATATATTATATATAGATATATATATATATATATATATATATATATATATATATATATCTACACACGTATATATGTGTGTGTGTAAAACTAATCCATCATGCATCTGAATTCCTCCTGTTTACGATAAAGCTGTTGTCAATAAAGCACAAGTGAGCTTTTAAAATGCACAAGGATGGAAAGGGACATATTATGAAACTCAAAGCATTGAATGCCAGGATTAATGCGCCGGCATTCATTATTATTATTATTATTATATTATATTAGTTACTATTGTAAAAATATAATCGACAGTGCGTGTCTCTACTGTTTCTATTTAGGAGTTTTCGCGAGCCTGTTCCCTTAACTATTTTCTTTTATTTATTTATTTACTTTTTTTTTGGCAAATTGGACATCTTAATTTTCAATTAACTTCTTCGTAATACGTTACGAGAACTCAGTTGTGGCTTTCATTGAACCATTGAGGATGCGTGTTTCTGTGAAGATTCATTATCATCAATGAAGAAAATATTAAATAATTTTTTCATAATAAAATTGATGTACTACAGATTTCCTTCATTTTACCGCCCAAATGTTATGGGAATCTAGAGTCATTATTGCATAATTCTACTAAACCACCACATATACTTCATAGAGGACTAGAATGATTCAAGACTGACCAGACGAAATATGACAGCCAAGTAAATGTCGGCAACACAGCCTGACTGAGGCCCCGTGAATCAACATGATTGAATCCATAATTTGCCGTCCAAGACATCACGCCAATGCACCTCCGTGAGTAACGAGGCCCTCGCATGATATCGGTTTAAGCGCTGGTAATCCTATTCGCATTCTGCCCGAGGTGATACAAGGCCATGAAGCGAGGTGATGAAACGACAGAGAGTATTTTTCAAGGTCAATGGGAATTAACCTAATGCCTCTAACAGGCTAAAGTCTGAAAGAAACAAGATCGAGTAAAAAATGCGCCGAAGTTTCAGTTCAGCGTGTAATTAAGTCCACCGGAAATAGACCCTTTTCGGAAGTCTCGGTATAATGCTGCCGCGGCCCATGAAACTTTAAGCATGGCCTGGTGGTGGCCTGTCCTACATCGTTGCCAGACGCACGATTAAGGCTAACTTTAACAAAAAAACAAAAACAAAAATTACTGGAGCTAAAGGGCTGCAATTTGGCAAGTTTGTTGATTGGAGAATGGATGATTAACACTGCAATTTGCAGCCCTCTAGCCTCAGAAGGCGACCAGAAAAAGTGCCATCTCAATAGTTTTCCTTTTACAGAAAACTAAAACTATTAAAAAGGGAAGGAAAGAAAGCATGGTGATTGTAAAAACGTGAAGGGCGATTCACCTCCTCCTGGAGAAAGGATGTTAGAAAGGACAAGACAAAAGAAGTATGAAGAAAATGACAAATTTATTGAGCAATAACCCAATAATGCTTATAGAAGGATATTATACTTTGCCGATGTCCTCCCATTTAGAAGACAATTTTGATTCTCTCTCTCTCTCTCTCTCTCTCTCTCTCTCTCTCTCTCTCTGAGAACCAATATTATCGGTTGACATACGTAACTAAATCACAGCTCAGGTCAACAGAGGCATATTGGATTTTAGGGAACGTGCCCATTCGTCCCTCATCGGCCGTTTCGAGTGTCAACCACCAGTCCCTAAGAGTGTGAGCTGAGCAATGTCCCCCACCGTGCCGAGAGAGAGAGAGAGAGAGAGAGAGAGAGAGAGAGAGAGAGGAGCGAGAGTACACAGAAGTATGGAAGATTGAACGGGAAGAGAAGGACAAATGAAGTTAACAATACATCTAACTTCTTTGACTAACTTATTGATTATTTGACTGATGGATTCAAAGACAAATATGCGTTTCAACGACTATGATTATATTTTGCCCGTTGATAATTATCAACGGCAAAAATAAATGGCTTATGTTAAGAAGAGAAATAAAACCACTACTCAATTATCGCCAAGAAGCATTTTCTCCCGGGTTGTTTTCAATAATCTGACCTCTTTTTATATATAATAGAATTGTCAATCCTTAAAGTCATCATAGGAATTCCCTTTCTATAAAGATCTGACGTTAGGAATTAACCCAAGTCACGGCAATATCCTAATTATGAAAAAAGCATTGAATGAGATATGACAAGGGAAAATGTTCAAGTTATGGGAATTATATGAGACCGTGACTGATAAACACCACACTGGGAAGATAGCTTGGAATCCTTTTGTCTCTTAAGATAGGATTCTCCCTAACGAACGGATAAAGGTTACTCTATCGATTAACTGGGTTAGCAATCCTCGTCGCTTGGATACAAATGTCAATCATTCACAAGAGTACGTAACATCCCACATTAGCAAATTCAAGTGGAATTTTATAAAAAGAAAACAAGTGAAAATTATATTTACTACAAAAAAATGTGTTGTTAAACGTATGTATCAATCTCCCGGCAATAAACTATAAGGTTAAGTAGGGTGTGGCAAAAGAGCCGCTCTCCAGGCTCCTAATTTTAGCAAGTACAATATCAGATTACGGAACACATTTAGGCAAATTAATGTACCTAACTGGCACACCACAGTCTGCTTTACAAACTATGAAAGAATCCAAGTACTTTTCTGTAATAAAATTCAGTGGCATCAAGTCAATTTGTTTTTCTTAGGTAAACAAAATATTGGCTATTTTATAGGCGCAATCCTCAGGTCGTACTGAAGAACACATCTACATAAGAGACGATGTTATGCCATTCCGTAGGAACAAAACATTTTTAGTCTGACCCCCTTCGAAAATCCTGGATTCCTGACTACGCCCATCAACATTCCCGTCCACTTTCTCATCAGAAGCAGCTGGATTCACGCAAATCCCTCATGCACGCGAGTGCTTCAAGAGAAAGCGTGCTACTGGTATTGATCGCGTCCGTCATGGCAGTACGTACGAGTAGGTCTCGTCGGTTCAATGCTCCCTCCCTCAGAGAAGGTATTTCCCATGAGTTTTTTTTTTTTATTATTATTACATCACATCTGTAATAAGCGGGACGGGAATGCTGGTAAAAGGTAAATAAGGCCTATTTACCAATGTCAAATAGATATGAAGTTAACTCAATTTGATGAAGAACTGTTTGTTCAAGCTCTTGATTGCTTAACAAAATGTGAACTTATCACCATCTCACGGCACCGTAAAACATGAAACTAATCCTACCATCAGACACAGCGGAATATCTAGTAACTAATAGTAACTCAGAAAAATGAGTTTTGAATGTTAATCTCACGAAAACATTGTCACGAGTAATCCCTTGAAATCAGTAGTGAAAGGATGTTTTAAAAAATAGATTCGATTCGTGTGTTTATGGAAATATAATCAAGTAAAATTTTCAAACTGAAGCCAGAGCATAATCGGGTGCAATATTTTCTATCAATAATACATGCACCACATAAAGCTTTAGACTCCCTTATGCGGCGACTAAAGTGCTGAATATTAGAGTGTCAGACTGTTTATACAGGTTTAGAATTCCATAAGTCACCAGTTTTCTTAAAATACACCAGACGTATTCGTCAGTGTCCTTCTATGTTCTGATATCTCTCCTGTTCAAAATCACGTGTCAGTATTCAACTGAGTTCCGACAGCTCTTTTGTTAAAGATCACCTGTAAATCATACTTTTATACTGCTTGTGGTGGCTTCACGCAAGAATTATTTGACAAACATTACCATTCACGCTTTCCAAAATGCGCTTGAAGTTACATGTGCCACTGAAGAACACGACTGACATTGTTACAAAACATAAAAAAAAAAGTAGCTGTACAAAATCTCCTTGCTTAGTAGGTACAGTAACTAGTTAAACTTTTTTTTATAAAATGAACAAGGGCGATTGGTTTGGGAAAACTAATTCTCTCTCTCTCTCTCTCTCTCTCTCTCTCTCTCTCTCTCTCTCTCTTTTTGTCTCCACCATTACCATTATCTTCCTGGTCTGATTTTTGGGGAAGCCTATCGGCATGGCCTATTTTATCTGTCAGTTATAGTACGTAATTATTTATCAGCGAACAATTTATTCTCCAAAATCGAACAATTTATTCTCCAAGATCATATTCATATCAGAGCAGATGTTTAAACTTGGCAAAACATTCTCCTAAGATTTGAGCTGTTAATGTCACGGCAGTTGTTTGTCGAGTATGTGAACAACACCAAGCACTCTGACCTTGATAAAGCAATCCGTGCATATATCCCATTGCCTTGTATTACTCTGACTTCGAATGCATGTCGGTGAAGCCATCTTGCCGCGGTTATGGCTTCCTGAACAATTCATTTTACAGACTCACTTGGGAAAATTAGTTTTGCGGAAGTTATGATTCCTAAAGGT
The DNA here is from genome assembly GCF_015104395.2 of Macrobrachium nipponense. Classification (NCBI taxonomy): domain Eukaryota; kingdom Metazoa; phylum Arthropoda; class Malacostraca; order Decapoda; family Palaemonidae; genus Macrobrachium; species Macrobrachium nipponense. Next base: position 73,289,151 of record NC_087200.1, read on the forward strand.
GGGCACCAGGTTATTCTACAGATCCAGTCGGCAAAAAAATACTTCTAGTGGTATTGAAATTGTTCAAGTTGCGGGTAGATTATTCTACAGACCCGATGAGGAAAATTAGTTTGGCTGATGTCACGTCAAAGGTTTGGAGCAACTTGTATTGCAGACTCACTTGAGAAAGTTAGTTCCACCAAAGTTAGAATGTGTAAAGCCATGGAAGATTTTGTATTGCTGACTCACTTGAGAGTAATAACTTCCAATAAAGTGGTAAGTAATTACAGACACTTGAAAAAAAATATTTCAATTTGCAATTCTTTAAGGCAAAAAGCAGCTCATTCTACTATATCACTTGAGAATATAGTGATAGTTCCAATGACGTAAAAATTTCTTCAAAATGTGGAACATTTTATTAATATTCGCTTTGAAGACTGAACTCGGATAATTAGTTTCACTGTACTTTGTTTTTTTTTTATGGGAAATACAAAACCTGAGAGAAGGTAGTTTTGCGGCGGTGCCTTGTTTTAACAGTACATTTCATAGAATTCAGCTGGGCTTAACAGCATATTTCGTCATGTTTAACTATTCAGTTTTCTTATCTCTCTCCATTTTACATAGACCATGGAATCGAAAGGTAATAAAAATTTTAATTACTAAAGGTTTACAGATCAATAATGAATGGCAGAGGCAAGGGACAGTCGCACAATGTCTTAAGAGACTGGATATTTATACACAACACATGGTGTATAAATATTCACCCAAAGTAGGACCAGGGAGAACCAGAAAGTGGCTGCTAATGACTCAGCAGGTAGGCATACGGGCTGCCTAACCCGCGCCCAACATTTCTAGCAGGCGACACAAAACGAGCTACCACGACCAATCGGGATAATTATACCCAAACTTTATATTCAGTTGAATGATATATCCAATATGTACTTTCCAAGGTTAACAGGATCCAATTCTAGATTCTGTACATACTCCACAATACACGCTCTTCTCCATATCTTAAAAAATGTTTGCCTACAGAAAACAAACACAAAAGCGCTTAAAAGTATTTTTTTTAAATCCAAAGTTTTTCCTAAAGCCTAAGGTTACAAGCTGCTGCTCAAAGACTTTCTTTAAAATATCTTTAAAAATTTAAGACCACACTAAACCAAATGCATAAATAAAATGTATATTAAAAACATAATTACTGCTAGACGCTGTTGCATAAAAAGTCTGAATCAAACAATGAATGATGTACTTGTGTATAAAGTATGTCACCACTGGAAATTTAATCATTACACTTTGAGTACACGTACTAAACCTTTACTGTACCTGCTTAATTCGTTTGTCAAAATTTCAATAAATTTTCCCATTGAAAACCGATGCTAATTAATGCCGAAATAAATTTGCGTCGATAACCGTTGTTTATTCAATTTGAGTGAAAAAAATATTTCGTTGAAACCTTTTCTTAATTCAATGCCAGAAAATTTTACGTTGAAAACCTTTGTTGTTAATGCTATGACAAATGAAATTTTCCATCGAAAACCTTGACTGCTTCAATACCAGATTAAAAACAGACAAGCCGTGATCCGACCTCCAGCTTATTCGGGGAGCATGTTAAAATCTACGGTCAAATAGAGTGTTGTTTCATCATCGAAAATTAAAATAAATTCGCTACATTTTATTAGAAAAAAATTGCTTTGTACTGTTTTACATGCACATTATTTTTACATTCTTATTCTAATAAATAAATCAGAAATATCCTATTCTAAAATTCCTGTATCTTTAACTCAACGCAAAACATCTTTTCCAGACCTTTCTAGGCTTTCATGGCCCCCAACAAGAACTACAACAAGAACAGCAACAGAAACAACAACAGCAAAGTAGTTTATAGGCTTCCTCTCAGAGTAAGCGAAAACATTTCATTAACATCTCGGAATATCACACCAGATGGACTTCGGTATCACTTTCTTTGCGTATTTTTAGAGGACCTTATTCTGTCTTTCGATGTAAGGTCATTTATTTCCGTTGTATTTGATAGTTTTATTGAACATTTGTTCTTCTGCGCTAAATTTCGAGTAGGCAAGCATTCAGTTTTTCATTTAAATTCTTGAAGTTCGCAAACCTTTTATTTCATAAGGGACTAATCAAAGTTTGTGTACTGGAGTAGTTTTCCCAATATCTCATTTGCATCTTGACTCTGTTAATCTATTCTATAGCAATCCATACTACAACGCTAAGTTAAGCTTTCGGATGTATATTGGATTAGATGGTACTGTAAATGTGCCAGATTTCTATTCTTTATGGCTTTGTACTGCAAAATAAGCCTATAACCCTATCGCGTAGGGATTTATATATCAATAGCCTGGCTGTCATATCAAAGCACTTTGTGACTTCATCATTAAATAATTAGACAGATCATTAAGGAGGCTGGATTTTATCCTCTTAGGGAAACCCGTGTCTCGTTATTCAAAAGAATAAAATACGGAAACATTCTGCCTAACCGTTGTAAATCCTCTAACGACCAAAGCTCGACACGTAATGGCAGAAAATAAGGTATAAATTCCCAAGCCCGTCGTCTTAACGTCTCCTAGACATGAAGGAATGTACTGCAATTCGTGTCATTTCTAAAATGAAAACGTATAATAAAAGAAATAAAACGCGTGGTCACGCACCGCACGGGACAAAGAGGGATTAACAACAAATCCTAAAAATGGAATGTATGACCTTTCGGAGGCCACAGAGTACCAGAGTGAGTTTACACACGCACACACATTATATGTATATATATATATATATATATATATATATATATATATATATATATATATATATATGTATATATATATATATAGTATATGTATATATATATATATATATAAAATGCAAGACAAATTCAAAAAGAACACTTTACAATAATTGATTATGTTAAACATCCTGACCAACTAACAACGCTGGAGTCATTATACATTAAAAGACTGGTGCCCGCCCTCATTAAACGGTAATTTGTCCTCATCACCTTTGTACCTAGCATAGTTGTCGTCGCTTCTCTCTGCCAACTGTAACTCATTCCATCTTCACCTCTGATCATGGACGGTTGGTGTTTTTAGTAGTCTCTCTTTTTATTTACTGCTCTTTTTAATATTTTTTAGACTTTATTTTTTGAAATTGTGAATTCCTTTTAATTTTATATGATTGTTTATAACATGTCTTTGTATTTTATTCACAGACTGATGATGCACACAGATGTATGTGCGAAACGTATCATATGCAATAAAAACTTGGCCTGTTAAATCTCGTATCATGGACTCCTTCTGGACACTTTGCAATTGAATGCTGAAGCATTATATATATATATATATATATATATATATATATATATATATATATATATATATATATAAGCGAATACCACAGGAAATGATAGTCAGGAATCCAAGCGCTTTCGTCTTTATTCAGACATCGTCAAGGAGCTACTAAAGTACAATCGGAGAGGAAGGAAATATTACTAACACGAATGTTAAAAACAATGTTGATTTTATAAACAATTGAATAGATTTAAATTTGAATTATGATTTTAATATGGTTAGTTTTGATGTTGTCTCTTTATTTACAAAAGTGCCTGTAGATGACTTACTTGAATATTTGGAAGAGGAATTAGAGCGTCATGACAATTCCCTTAATGTAGAAAATCTCATTAGTTCTCATAAGGTTATGTATCAAAGATGTAAATTTTGTTTCAATGGGGAATTTTTTGTACAAAAGTTTGGCATGGCCATGGGTAATCCCTTATCTCCTGTCCTTAGCAATATTTACATGGAATTTTTTGAGACAAAACTCTTACCAAGAATTTTGCCCCAAAAAGTTATTTGGTTTAGATACGTGGATGATATCTTCTGTATTTGGCCAGTTCACGAAAACCTCCAGGAATTCCTTAATAATCTCAATAATTAGTCCCTTCTATAAAATTTACTGTAAAGGAAGAAAGAAATTGTAATTTGAATTTTCTTGATGTAATTGTCCATAGAAATGATAGAAATTTCACCTTTTCAGTCTTTCGAAAATCAACTAATATTGCCTCTTTTGTT
>NC_087200.1:73298208-73318208 GCF_015104395.2 Macrobrachium nipponense
TTTAACTGGTCGAGTTAAAGTTAAAAAGATTACAACTGGAAATTTTATAAGTAAATGCTTCTTAATGTTTAGGATTTAAGAGGAAGATTTAACTGACGTCCTTTACGTAGTTCTGGTCTAAGCGATTATGCAGCGCCATTGTCTCTCAAAAACATCTCAAAAGACTAAATACATATTTAAAAAGACATGTAGGTATAAATTCCTTAGATTGAATGGTGCGCGCGCGCACATTTACAAGCAAACATAAGATTAAATACCTATCCATATGGATACAATTTCGGAAAGATTAAAGCTTCAAAATAAAGCTATATGCTTGAACAAATAAGCAAGGATTTCATAAAGATCAAATTAATCAGATGCACCCATCTAATCTCATATATAAAGATTTGCTGAACCCAACCAAATGCAGAGGTAAACGGGATTAGCTTGGATAAAAAAAAGTTGCCCAAACTCTTTCGTGAAAGCCATCAAGTTAATATCATCTTTTGTCCTTCGAAAGAATTTCTAACTTCTCAGAACAAAACCACATGCCTCCCATTTTGCGATAAAATTACCCAAGACACTGATTTAACTGGTAGCTACTGTTCTTCCGAAATAGGATGCCGAATCTACCGACCAGAAATTTATTTGCTATCATATCTATTGCATTCATTACACAGACTTCTCATAAAAGTTAATCAATTTTAAATTAGATTTTAAAATATGCAGTTGGATAAAGTTATATATATAGACAAGGTACATGAAGCCCTTTATATATATATATATATCTATATCTATATCTATATCTATATCTATATCTATACTCTATTCTATATATATATATATATATATATATATATATATATATATATATATATATATATATATATATAATATATAGATAAAGACATAGGATTTACAAAATATCCTATAAGGATTGTGATAAATAATACTATGGATTCACAAGAAAATCTCTCCCGGAAAGATTAACTCGACATAAGCGTTCAGTTAGATATGGACAACATAGTTAGGCAACTTTCCATCATATAAATAACACGAACCATATCATGGATTGGAACTCACCCCATATTTTATACAAAAGCAACCGTCAATACAAATGTCAGATGGTAGATTCTTCACTTATAAAACAACAAGAAAATAGGGTCAATCTTCCAATGGAGCCTGGGACTCTGACCATATAGACAATATATTCCTTAAAGCAACGATGAAGCGGATTAAGATAATCAACACAACCAACGTCGGCTTAGCAGTGAGCCCAGGCATCACCTAAGGGCATATCTCCCACTATTTATTTCACCAATAACTTCTGTTATTCACTACTTGATAAGGGTATAACTTAGTCCACCAAAATATAGTCCTTAGCTTTAAACCAGTGTTTTAATGAGCCTTTTATACTTGATATGCATATATATATATTTATATATATATATAAATATATATATATATTGTTACATTTTTATATTGCCTCGTCTCTCCAGTATTTATAAAATGATATTTATAAAATGAATTTAACTAGAAATGGCAGCCATCTTACTCCTAACATCAGCTGACTTTAGGAGGGAAACTCAGAACGGGCCAGCCATAGGAATTTCCGGCTGTCAAGTAGTGAGCGACTAAAAACTCATTAAGCATTAGGGATATATCACAAGGGGAGTGTGTAGCTAGTTAGATACTTCCTAGGCTTATTCATAAGATCCCTTTTTCAGTGACCCTTTAACTGGCCGTATGTCTGTTTCCAGAATGACCTGCCAATGGGGGAGAAAGCTACCCCCAACACCCACCCAACAGTCGCACCTGACCTCGCTCTCAGTCCAGCTCAGTCTCTCATAATGGACAGACGTCCAACCCTCCCTGCCCATAGGCCTAAACAAAGGCGCTGACTGGCGCGCCCCAAACTCAGACCAAGCCGACGCCAATCTCATCAAATTACTCTCAATAAGGCACCCAGGTACGTTTGAGTTACATTCATATTGCCAGTTCTTTTACTCCGAGTCAAATAAACTCACACTTTTTTCCAAGTTTCAATTCCTACTTCTCAAACGAACCTCCCTTTGTTCATCCTACCTAGTGATCACATGCTACCCTCGTGACTCGTCCCAGATAAACAAAACTCTTCATTGAGCCATACTATGTAAGCACTAGAGTCCTCCCATTGTGCGTGATTAAGGATAAATTCCCTCTATAGTGCGTTTGACATAAATATTGTGCGAGAAGTCTGTTTTTAAGTGTGTAATTTGAAATTCAGTTCCAGATTGCCAACTGCCAACTCTGTGCTCCCTGCCTCCTTGCAAGCGCTTTCATTACCGGAGATCATCAATTTGGAGACCAGCTTTGCACCAAATGTTGAATTTGGCCATTTAATCATATTGTGAATGTTAAGAGTAATGCAGACCGCACCCGGCACTCTTTCCACATGGCCCATATGCCTTTCAGCAATCTCCGGCCATCCAATGTTTTCTTTGTAAATAAACTAAATTTAGATTATCGGCTGAGTTTCCATGGCGACCTTCCAAGCAAAAAAAATTTCATAACTCCAGGTAAGACATAAGTGCTCCATTTTTTCCTCTTTCCCTTTACATGTTTCCTGTTGTGTCGGAAAAATGTAAAAATATACATATATATATATATATATATATATATATATATATATATATATATATATATATATATATATATATAATATATATATATATGTGTGTGTGTGTGTGTGTGTGTGTGTGTGTGTGTATATTGCTGAATATATTTTATTAATGATGTGTTTTCCATACACTCATATATATATATATATATATATATATATATATATATATATATATATATATATACAGAAGTTTAATGTTTGGCAGCCTCATTCCAAAAAATGCTTTCTTAGAACTGTAATCTACCTATCTCCTTATCATATAGATATGTATATGTATATGTATATTGTATATTGTATATGTATATGTATATGTATATATATATATATATATATATATAAATACTATATAAATATATATATATATGTGTGTGTGTGTGTGTGTGTGTGTGTGTTTTGTATATTGCTGAATATATTTTATTAATGATGTGTTTCCATACACTCATATATATATATATATATATATATATATATATATATATATATATATATATATATATATATATATAGTGTATGGAAACACATCATTAATAAAATATATTCAGCAATATACAAAACACACACACACACACACACACACACATATATATATATATATATATATATATATATATATATTATATATATATATATATACATATACATATACATATACATACATATCTAATATAGATAAGGAGATAGGTAGATTACAGTTCTAAGAAAGTATTTTTTGGAATGAGGCTGCCAAACATTAAACTTCTGTATATAAAAACATTAATACATATTATTCCTGTTTCTGGGGAAAAAATTCATGACTTATGTTTTTTCTCGTATTCCCTCACATCCATTTATCTAGTTTGTATTTCTCGTTAGATTTGGTTAAACTTGCTTTATACGAGCTATAAACTTAATTAATTTCAAGGGCCTCGTTGAAATATTACATCACAAACATTATAATAATATGACACTGTAATTTGACCTATTTAGGCGCTTAAACTTAAGTCTCCATTTAAGCATGATGTTACGAAGAGTTTCAAATTATATTATATTTATTAATGCTTGCAAAAACAAGATTCTTCGACAAATTTAATAATGCTTCCAAAGACACGAATCCTCGACAAATGGAATAATAATAATAATAATAATAACGAAGCTGTTAAAATAAATTGAACTGAATTCCCTCTTTTACAGACAAAGACTGCTAGCATCACGGCCCTTGGCTTCAAGACATAAAAGCGACCAATTTTCCTGCGAAGGCCACTAAAGCAATTACCCTGTGTCTTCACGACAACGGGCCTTTTTGCAGGGCTAATTAATCGCGACTCATCCCACCAAATTTGTTACATTATTTTCGTGAGACACATTTTACAGAGCATTGAAAATCACCAGGGTTAAATGCCTGTTATCTTCACTGGCTTCAAATTAGGTTTTAACTTAATTTTGTATGCGATAAAAGATTAAATCCACAATTACATTGGTGTTTAGATATTTTAAAATCTATGCAGTGGTTGCCAAAGCCCACTCAGCTCAGTAACTGCTTGAATAATTTAAGAAAACTCCTCATTTTAGTTCCCGGGAAATTAAAACTCGAGATATACGACTAATGTTACTCATGTACTAGTTTATATTCGTTAACCCTATTCTCTGAAGACCTAAAGAGTCGATGTAAAATGTTTAAGAATCTGCATTTCACCGTGATGGACATACCACGAAGTAAATGAAAGAAACTTAAAAAATTATGTACCCATAACAATCAGGGCAGTGAAGCTATTCACCTGTAAGCAAGAATACTTAGGGAAGAACAGCTGGAGTAGAGCTCACCAAGAGGCGCCTAAACGTATCGTATACGTATGTTACAGGCAGATAGCGAAACCAAGCATTTTGCGAACTGCCTGAAACTTCAGGCAGATAGATAGCGAAACCAAGTATTTTGCGAACTGCCTGAAACTTCAGGCAGATAGCGAAACCAAGCATTTTGCGAACTGCCTGAAACTTCGGGCAGATAACGAAATGCACTTACGGACAATTGTATCCCTCCAGGGGCTAGCACTAAACATGTATGGCGAAACAGTGGTTCACCTGCACGTTTCGCCATGTTTAGTACTATACTCTATTTTTTTCCATCTGTCCACCCGCCTGTGGTGTTTGCGTATGGTAACACTGCGTCCGTGCATTAAATAGTTACGCCACCATGCAAAGGCAGCTTACATTCCACAATAATAACAATATCCTATTTCGAATATTAACGGTGTAATTCGCATACGGTAAGTTATTAAAACACTTTTCAGTTGCAAATATACAGCCAGATATCCTTTTATTTACCTAAAACTTACACATAGCGTAACTATCTAAAGCCCTGGACCAGTGTTACCAAATGCAAACACCACAGGCGGGTGGACAGGTGGAAAAAAACAGAGTATAGTTCATGTGGGGTCAAATGTATTTCGCCGTATTTAGTACTAGCCCCTGGGGGGATCAAATGTCCCTAAGTGCATTTTGCTATCTGCCTGAAATTTCAGGCAGTTCGTGAAATACCTGGTTTCGCTATCAACCTCTAACATATATATAGATATATATATATACAAACATACACACACACACATCACACGCATATATATATGTATGTATATAACATGTATACTCGATTGACCTTACCATTTGTATTTACTGATTGCCCTTGATGCTCCTTAGGTCTGCTATTTTAATCGCTAAAAATGAGAATTTAAAAAAATAATTGAAATGTCCTAATTTGGCAAAAATACTCTCGTGCTGTATTGCAACAATGCAAAACATCTAAATGAATGGTAAAAAGACTACCATGATCGTCGGTAGAGGTGGTCTTTTCCCCACTAAAGATGAGTCTTCCATAAATTATCGACTATTGGAAGATATTGTAAAGGATATCCACTTCACCGATGTAGCCCAAACCCTCATCGCCTCCAGAAAACAATGGGTACCCGATTCTCGGTAGAACTTGAGAGAGGAGCTTTATAGATGCCTGACTTCCACAATAAAAGTCAAAGAACACTTTTGCAGATACTACAGTAAACAATTTCCACAAATAACAAGTAAAAAATGCGTCGAAGTTTCTTCAGCGCAATCAAGTTTTCTGTATGAGTCGAGGCCCACGAAACTTCCAGCCACAGCTCTGGGGTGGCCTGTCCTATAGCGTTGCCAGACGCACGATTATGTCTAACTTTAACCTTAAATAAAATAAAAAATACTGAGGCTACAGGGCTACAATCTGGTATGTTTGATGATTGGAGGTTGGATGATCAACATCCCAATTTGCTGCCCTATAGCCTTAGCGGTGTTTTAAGATCTGTGGGCAGGCAGAAAAAGTGCAGACGAACGGACAAAGGCGGCACAATAGTTTCTTTTTGCAGAAAACGAATAATGTGTGGGAATCATTGTCAATGCCATTAGACGCGAACACTTCTACAGAGGATCAGGAAGTCTTAGCAGTTTATCTGAGCAGAATCAACAATTTCACGCGTTTAGGCAACACTGTCCAAAAGCCTTTTTCTACAGTGTCGAAAGGGGTTCCTTAGCAGCAAGATGGCCTCATGTGGTCTGTTGAGAATGATATATGTCATCAATTCGAATCTTACTTCCTCTCCTAATGAGAACGACACTTGTTCGTTATTTAAGCAAGCCGCTGTTCTCGTTAGTTATTTAAATTAATCTTATCTTCTGAAAAGCCAGCAACAGTGTCGTCTACTAATGCAGTTTATTTTACAGTTTGTTTTATTGATAGTTTTTGATCCGGGATGAGGCCTGGATGTAAACACGGAAGTCGACCATATTGTAGGTCGGCTGCGTTAAGCACGCAATCATGATAAGAACGATTTCTCGGTAATTAGCAATTATATTGTACTTATTAATCCTTTAAATATGATGAACAATAGCAGTGTTTTTGGGTGCCACAATAGGTCAAACAGAGATGGCAAATCATATTACTCAGGCCCTGCTGTTGTGAAAATTAAGGAGATGAAACTCGAGAGATTAGTGATAGAAGGAGAGCACTGTGGATTTCCAGGATAAACAGGGCTAATTTTCAGCCGTCAAGAAGCGAAAATCTGCTCAGATCACTTCAAGATTGATGAGTATGGTTAATTGTTAGTGTAAAAAGTAATAATAGTGAATAATTAAAGAAGCCTAGGGCATAAATCTTTCGCAAAGTAATTCATTAACAGCCACTATGTTCCCCATCAAATGACAGATAATTTAGAGCTGCTGGAAAGTTATTTTGGTCAAATCTGTAAAATTTGAAGTAGTGGATAGAAATAACGTACTTGTTAAAATTGATATTAAATATCAAAAGTGCAAAAAATTGCTAGTGTTGTCGAAAATTTCCCAGACTGGGTAGATTTTATGTCCCTGAATGGGATGGGACTATGATGATCTGGACTGAAACTAAACTATGTAAATTTAACAAAATCCATGAACTGAAAGGCGGGCTCGAGCCAACGGACAACTTACAAAAGGAAATCAACTTTAAAACAATTGACAACGAGGTCCCAAAGGCACACAAGTATAAGAAATGAAAGTTTAAAAAAACCGTGTAAAAACCTCATGACACTGTTCTCTAAAAGTGTCACTGAGCCGCTCACAAAAAAACTTTATTTGTGCAACATTTCACCTAATCGATTTCTTCAATATCGACATTCACATGAACTACAATATTTCATATGTCCAAAATTGCATTCACCGCTTACATCTATGGAGGGATATTTATTATGTTGCATCTCAAAGTATAACAAAGAAGTCTGTTATTTACAAGTTTGTTTATTTTTACATATCTTTCACGCAATACAGACTCCAGAGATTCCATGTAATCAACTGTCTGATTATGAATTGTCCTCGTGTCGTGAAAAGTCGAGTGCACAGTCTTTCCCCACTGGTTTCCAATGTTCCCACCACGGAAGTTCTAGACAGTTGGCTGTCGGCAAACGAGCGATGGTTCCTTATGTATGCAAGTGTAATTATTTCTGTTTAAAAGATACATCCGTCCGGTCGTGAGAGATTCGCCCTTCTATAGTTTTAGATTGTAAACTGTGTTAAGAATGTACTATGGGGCTACTTACAAACATATCATTCAGTAGAGGAGATGAAAAAGGATTATGTGAGTGTTAAAACTTTGTTGGCTGAAGCTCATTTGCCGTTAACGGGGTGGGCCAGTAATAATGAGAAGGTAGATCATCAGACTGGAGTTAAAGGAACCCGTAGAGATTTCAGCTTTGGGCATTAATTGGGAAGAAGGAAAGATTGCTTGAGCTTGAAGCCATCTAAAGGAACTAAAAGCAGTCCACTTACAAAACGTAAAATACTCTCATTGCTTGCTGCTAATTTTGATCCCTTGGGGCTTGTCAGTCCTATCTTTGTGAAGGGTAAGATCTTCTTAATGGACTTATAGGAAGGAGGAGTAGGATGGGATGACATGTTGAGCAAGGAAAAAGAAGAACAAGCCAGTAGGATATTAGACGAATTCAGTTGCATTCAAACTTTGAAATTATCAAGGGGAATCATTTTTGAAGGGTCAAAATTGCACATCTTTACTGATGCCTCAAGTAAGGACAGGTCAGCATTCTAACATCCAAAGTGTAAGTGACACAGAGGAAACAAGCCAAGCTAACTGTACCCAAATTAGAATTGCTGGTCTTGCTATTGGGCTTAGGTTAGGGAAACATTTGAGGGAACTTCTAGGAATTCAATACATCTTCATTTGGACAGACAGCAAGGTAGCTATGGCCTGGGTAGACAGTCGGTAGGGAAACAAAAAACCTTTCATTTCCAAGCGGGTGAGGGAGATTTGTTTTCTTCAACAGGAATGTGACATCCTGACACAAGGCTCCACCCTGAGGGAGTTGAGTGATAACCGACTGTGGCATGCAGGACCAGCCTTCCTACACCAGACTGACAACCAAGTACAACTTGTAGCGGCACTTCAAGAATTGAAAGATGAAGGGAAGCTAACTCTGCCCACCTAGGTTGATTTTGTAATGTTGATGGGAATTATGAACTGTGTCTTGAAGTTTGCACGCCACAAGGCTGATCCCTTAATTATACATGCCTCTATGGAGCAACAACACCATCTGCCTACAGTCTGTGACAGATTAGAGAACAGGATAAGGGTACCTCCCCCCCACACTGATAATTTCACTATTCAACTAGGATTAGTAATGAGGGAAGGGGTTGTTTACACTCGCAGTAGAGTTAACGTCGTTGGAATAAAAACTGAATGATTTTGTTACCTTTAATAGGGAAATTAGTACCAATGTATCAAACACCTTCATGTTACGCACATGCATTGTGACGTTAATGAATTGACGACCCTTTTCCGCCAGGAGTGCTGGAGTCCGGGATTGAGGGCCATGGCCAAACATGTAGTAGGGGGATGTAAGGGATGCATCATCACCTTCAGACCTCTTCTTAGCCATCGACTGCCTTCTCTCCTCCCAGCTGATAGAATGCACCTGTTCACCCATTCATGAATGTCTGGGTTGGAAGGGGGACAAGATACCTCCTCATCATTTCATCATTACCTGCATGACCAGTCATGCAGTGTTTCTAGACTACTGTAGCAGCTTGGATTCCACCACATTCATACTGATACCGAGAGAATTCGCTGCTATCCACAAAGCACTCTCCAAGATATATAGTGATAACACTATGACTTTTTGCACTGCCAGCACCTTTCTTCCACGAGATACACAAAGAGGATGACATGCAGCAGTACCTCCGAGAAAGAGGAATCCAATGGATTTTTCAGACGTTGAAGTCCCCATGGAACCGAGGCTTTGAACGCGTATAGAGGTAGTCAAACGCATGCTGGAGAATACCTTATAGAGCAACCTCTTTAGACCAACTTTGCACCCTTGTAGAGGAAGCTGAAGCTGTAGTCAACAACGGCCCGCTTGTGTACATGAGGGATATGTGGGAAGACAAAGTACTTACACCCTCTCACTTGATTCAGGGTGACGTAATGAGACTGCTACCCCAGATGTTCCTCAAGAAGAGATATCCCAGACCCTAACGACTCAGCAGTTAAGACACCAGTATTTTGAACTCACCAAAGCCCTTGAATGCTTCAAGTGGTACTGGCAACTCAGATACTTGAGGTCACTTCAAGTGCGCCACAATTTCAGGGAGAGGCCAGTTACTGTGCTGCAAATTGGCAACATTGTGTTAGTGAAGACTGAACATCATAAGCACAGTCAGTGCCCTTGGGCAAAATCATCTCCATTTATCCTGACAAACACGGGGTGATCCATTCCCTAAAAGTTCTCTTTGAAGGCGAAGAGCACATGAGAGCAGTGAAACACATGCCACTAGAAGTGAATACCCACGAAGATGAAAAGGAATCTAGTAGGGAAGAGAATTGCAGGGAAAGCGAGTTAGAAATGGAAAATCAGAACAAACGGGAAGATATTGCAGAGAGTGTAACTCAACAGACTGACACACTCAAGATGAGTGAAACAGAGTGTTAGAGACAGTGTGAACGAAGCAGTGAACAGTGCTGGCGTGAGACTGAGAAGGAAAGCTGCTATGGAGCAGAGACAGAAAATGTTGGAGTGGGTAAGAGACAGACAAGTGTAGTGTTTTGGTGAATTAGATATTTGTTTTTCCTTTCAGAGACTAACTTCCAAGTGTGGGGACTGACAAGAGGCCTGAAGGTTGGGGGTTAGTTCGTGAGTTATATCTCGTGCATCCAGCAAGGGTGGATGAAAGACACAATTGAAAATGTGGAAAAATGCATGTGTACCAATGTAACTGTCATAATTTTTTTTCTTCTGGTGTAACGTGATGTACCATTATGGAACCCACATCTTACCCAGGAAACCAACGTTTTCTCTCAAGTGTTTCCAAATGGAGCATTGAATCATGCGACTGTTGAAACTTCATGCAATGCTGGAATTCATAGGGCACTGCCAAATATGCATGCACTTCAGCGAAGAAAATCTCTCGCTGTTGCATTAATAACAACTTTTATGATGTTTAAAACATTGTCATAATTACCCATGCATGAATCTCTGGCATAACTGATTGCATTGCTTACACCATTATTGATTGCATTGCCTATTGCATTATTGATGTACTGCTTTATATCATTGCATTGCCTATTACATTATCTATGTATTGCTTTATGTGATTGCATTGCCTATTACATTATTGATGTTTTACATTACTTGACTGTATTACCTATTGCATTATTGATTTTTTGGCTTCAATTGTACAGCTTATGATTCTGTTAGTTTCTTGCATATTGCTCGATTGAGTAACGATGTAATTGGGTGTTTCTTGATTGTACAAATTTTATATTGTGTCAGCTGAATTAGCTGAGTGATCAGTCAAGTAGGAAAGTGTAACTTGTTGTCATGAGCTAAACTTAAACTGTACTGCTGCGATCATGCCTAGACCATGACCAGTGTAACCAAGTGCACTGCCTCACCAGCCAGACCTTCTCTTCCTCATTGGGATCCTTCCTTTTTGAAGGTGTGGAGGATGTCGTGAAAAGTTGAGTGCACAGTCTTTCTACAACTGGATGCTACTGTGTTCCCCCCACAGAAGTTCTAGAACAGTTGGCTGGCGGTAAACGAGCGATGGTCCCTTGTAATGCTTGCAGTTGATGTTCCAAACAGATGGATGTTCCTTCAGTAATTTAATAAAATTTATTATGTTAGTCCATGTCCACTCAAGGGGTTTGGCGGGTGGTGGTGAGCGGACACCCTCCCCCTCTGAATGTTGGTGCATCACTGAGCTGAGTAATGAAAAGGCTCTGACCCATCAACACATTGGTGATGCGGCTTCCTGTTGAAAAAGTCGTTTTTCCATGCATCCATCTAACACTGCGAGCATCATGATGCATAGTGTGTACAGGGCTTAAGGGGTGCAGAAAGCGTTGATAACTGCCATGAAGGATCTCCTTCATCCAAACAATACCCCAATATTTGTTGACCAGTTTTAGCAACATGAATCATTAAGTGAACCTTCCGGGACAAGTTAGAAATAACCCGAACGCCCAAAGTGTTCTCAGAGGTGGAAAGTCTAACTAAGAGAAGTGAAAGTTCAACCACCTTTTCATCAAACAGTACAAGCAGTACAAGAAGTGTTGTCCGAAGTGGAAAGTCTAACTAACAGAAGAAGAGGTTCAATAACCTTTACATCAAACAGTATGCAAGTTCTAAGAGCTTCAAAGAAGTTTCCTGATTGTCTGGAGTTACTTCTGGGGTTTTGCCTCTTTAAATTTTAAAGATTTTTGGTATTCTGATTTTTACCTCATGTTACCTTGGGCATTTTAACAGAACTATATTTGTGCAAGTTATCTCTACGATATCAGTTTCATTTCGCATTCCATCTGATTTGATTTGTATTTCGAACATGTTTATCAGTTTATTACAAACAAGTTTAAACCAACCTGACAGCCTCGCATGAAGTAATCACACTATTGTATCTAACTTGATTTCACTTAACTGTATTGGATCCTCATTCTGGGATGGATATTGAAAGGGGTTCCATTTTTGCGAACCGAGATAGCTACCACTGCACCATGGGGATCACTGAGAGAGAGAGAGAGAGAGAGAGAGAGAGAGAGAGAGAGAGAGAGAGAGAGAGAGAGAGAGAGAGAGAGGACTAACAATGATTTTTCAACAAAATATATCACAGTAACATGAATATTTCTCCAATATAAGAAGGTCAGCCATGTTTCCTATTCCCCTTCCGACTTTAAAGTATTGGAATCTGTCCCCCTCACACAAACAAGACATCAGCCTTAAAGTGCTGCACTCCACCATGGAAACAACAGAAGTTGCGCATGCAAATCTACTTCTCAACTTAGCAACGCACCTCAACTAGAGTAATACTTTAAGCACATTGCTCTAGAATTACTCTTGAAACCGACACGTCCTTGTTTAGTAAAGCCGTACAATGCTTAACCATTTGGGATCAAATCCGTACAAGTGCAGTCTGAGCGTCCCTAACACAGAGTTCATGATAACAAGAGATAAAATGACAGCATCAGAACAGTGGAACATGAGATAAAACTGAAGTATCACAGCAGTGTAGCAAAGGATAAAAAGAAAACATCATAAAAGTAGAACAAGAGATAAGAATGAACCCTCACAGCAGTGATAGCAAAAGATGAAATGGAAGCATCATAACAGTAGAACAGGAGATAAATATGAAGCATCACAGCTATGGAAGCAATAGATAAAAAAGGAAGAAGGGGAACAGTACAATAAGAGATAAAAATGAAGCATCACAGTAGTGTTAGCAAAAGGTAAAATTAAAGCATCATAACAGTGGAACAAGAGATAAAAATGAAGCATCAAAGCAGTGGTAGGAAAAGATGAAATGAACGCATCAGAATAATGATAACAAACTTAAAATGGCAGCGTCATAGCATGATAGCAGCAGCAACAAGAGTGTAAATGAAAGGGAAGCATCAAAGCAGTAGTTGTTACAACGGGCAGATGGAAGCATCACAGCAGTGGTAACAAATGGTAAAAAGGAAGCATCACATCAGTCGCAACTGGAGATACACACGAGTTGTTACAACACGAAGCATCGCAGCAGATGTAACAATCGATAAAGTAATCATCAAAGTAGCTGATGCCGAAGATAAACAAAAGGAAACCACACAAACGCCGTTACAGAGTAAAATGATGAATCACAACAGTGATGCCAAGCTTCACAGCAGAAGGTACATGAACTGAAAACGAAGCGGAAAGAAAGTACCGTAATAGAGGCTGTTCCAAAGAAGAAAAGTTTCTGAATGACTAACGATTAAAACCAAGGAAATAAACATTAATACTAGACAAAAAATATTCTACCATTCCATCAGCCCTATATCTTAATGGAAAAATCATTTACGCAACTGTTATCAAGAGAAAATCATTCTCTAACTTTATCACACGAAATAAAATATGACCGGAATTATCGTTAACGTTACAGTAACTAAAATAACATCAGCGCAGTATCGCACTTTTTTTCTTCTTTCATAGTCTACAAAGATAACATCATTTAAAGAATCAACTTATACTTAGAACTGTAACTATATTTATGCATAGCAAACGGTACTAGTATTTATATGTGGAATGGAATACGTGATTTAGGCACAAAGCCAAGTACTGGAACCCACAGAGTCATTCAGCGCTATGATGACAAAGAATGACACTGGAAATATAAGTAATGAGTTAAATGGAAATAATATGAGTAAAAGGTTTAATGGAAATTATATAGATAATGAGTTTAAAATAGATACCCTAATGATCGATGTTTAAAAAATAAAATCAGGAAATTTGATTTCTAATGGAATTAAAAGCTGCCATAAATAAGAATAATAAAATTATCCGAAACATGCTCACAGTTTCCATAAGCTACATATTAAGATGCCTTAAAATAATCTTGAAACAGAATGTTTGATGGAAACATTTTATGACAGTTAATTGAACAGTTGTAAAAATGATCACGTGGACTTGTATAATAGTAAAACTGCATATTTTTCAGTTATTTTACCCAGAAATAGCAAACACTAAACACTAAATGAGAAGTCTAAGCCAATTACTGGTAACCTAATCACGTAGTACCATCTCCAGAATGAAACCATATTATTGACGAAGAAACCCTGCACCGCTCAAGCCTACTTAGCTCAAATAAAATTTCCATTAAAGCGATAAAGTGAAATACTGACTAGCCCTCCATCTCACATTCCATCCATCTCCCCTAACCTTCATCAACAACAGAGCTATATCCCATACAAATATATAGCTACTTATGAACCTTGTCGATAACCTAGAGATATTTTGTGGTACCCAGCACGCTTGGAAACTCGAGCTGTCCGAATCCTTTCCTCTAATCCCCCACATGACCGATTCGGTAATTCGATTCCTGACGACGGACCACGTGCCACGGATAAGGTTTAAAAGAACGAGTCAGTTTTATGGTAAATTAAGACGGTCACACCGCCGTCCACGAGCTGAAACCTGTATGGTGCTTATAAAAAAGATAAAAATAAAAACTCTTACTTGACTAGTCTATTTTTGGAGGGAAGACTGTGGGGAACAGAAAGCCATCGAGTTACATGAACTGCAAGACTTTTTGGATAGAAAAAAGCAACTGAATTTTCAATGGAACTTTATGGGAAAACGAATATAAGCAATTTGATGAAAAGCAACACATTCTATGGATGGAGAGAAAAGGGAAATTGTTGAGAGAGAGAGAGAGGAGAGAGAGAGAGAGAGAGAGAGAGAGAGAGATGAATTCTTACTGGTGAAGCCAGTGTATTATATCACGGGGGGAGTAATATTGTGGAGATATGAAAGCAATCAAGTAACATGAACACAGAGAGAGAGAGAGAGAGAGAGAGAGAGAGAGACTGCTAATTCAATCATAATCAGTAAACTCACGACGAAAATTGAGAAGCTTAAAACTAAAATACATCCAATAAATAAGCTTCAAAAATAGCAATAGAAACTCTCAAGTGATTAAACCTCGAAGGTTGCAATTTTCAGTCAGGTCTTCGCAATAACTTGGTATAATATACACCACTTTTTATATCACCGATAATTCTGATTTAGTAGCCATTAAAGGTGCAGTTTCATTGGAGATTTCTCCTAGTGTCCCCAAAGAGTATGAAGAGAAATTAAGAAAAACTAAAATTTTAGAATAACCACCTTTATTCAGAAGTGAATGTCCACTGAATGTCCCACAATCAAGGCATGGTTAATTCTTTAAGAGCTGCTTTTTAATCGCTTAGAAGCTTCATATAATATATAATTATAATAATACTATTCCAGCTAAGATATAAAAAAATCAGGAAGACCTGATAAGTACAAAATGCAACAGAATGATGATCACATTACAATTGTTAGGTTAACAATGACAGTAACATCGATAACATTAATAATGAAATAACAATAATACAGACACCAGTATATAATAAATATTAAAGAAAGTGCATTTATGGTTTTTTAGTATACCTACTAGAACGGCTCATGGAGAGAAAAGAATCCCAAATGCCAATGACTTAAAAAAACAGATAAAGAACTTTTGTGGAAACTTAAATCTCGTAAGCCACAGCCTCTGTCCAGATTACATTCAATAATAATAATAATAATAATAATAATAATAATAATAATAATAATAATAATAATAATAATAATAATAATAATACGAACATGTAAAAAGGAATTAACAATGGATTTTACAATAAGAAAAGTCTTTCAACATATTTTTACTTCGGTCCTTATTGCCATATAATAATTAATAATAACCATGCTAGGTTACGCATGAACACTTCGCTTAGAATTACTGCAGGTGATTACCCATCATAACCTTGGCCACAAGCCAAAGTTATCGCTATATCATAACCAGAGTTTCGTCTGGAGATCACGTTCTTCCCGTAAAAACACCCTCTACACTACGATATCAAGACAGGTGTTCGCACTCTGTCTCTCATTCGACCCAGAAATAGTAATGGAATACAGTAAATATATACTGAACAACAATTACAGAAATACTTATTGGCACTGGTATTACACAAAGAGACGGGATGTAGATCCTAACTGTACCAAAGTTAAATTATTTTATACAACTGAATAAGCCAAATAAATTCTAACAGCTTCTGCCTGGTCTGAAGTTATACAAATTAAAGAAAGACAAATACATCACCATCTGAAAACCAGCTCATTCGTTTGCATTATAAATCCTATTTACGACCTTTTACCATAGACAATTGCGCCACCCGTGTAACTCTGTTTTGGGACACCAAATAAAATACAACTTGATTTGCAACACAAGGTAAGGGAGCTAGCTGTAATTGTACCCAAACAGAAATAATGTAACCTTGGATCCTGTGCAGTTTTGATCCAGCATTTTGAAGAAGTCGAAAGGGTCCCGGCGGAATTATATAATGAAAGTGGGAATTCCTTGGTAGCAAACCTGTTTAGGCAGCTCCTAAATGTAATTCAGTTAACAAACAGTAGTATAGAAAGAAAATGAAAAGCAAAATATACACATAAAAGAAACAGATACAAATAAAAGAAACAGGAACAGACTAAGAGTTATTCTAAAGGCCTGGTTCTCAAGAGGTTTGGAGAGGGAACTCTAAGCTTTTATAAACTGAAATTCATTTCGCTCATTACCGACGAAAAAGAAATATCTATCTATCTATCTATCTATCTATCTATCTATCTATATTTAGATAGATAGACGTAAATTACTTTTTCGTCAGGTAATGAGGAAAAGAAATTTCAGTTTTCAAAGCTTAAAAGTTCTCTCTCCACACCTCTTGAGAACCAGGCGTTTAGAATAACTCCTTAGTTTGTTCTTGATTCTTTTATTAGCATATTTTGCTTTTCATTTTGTTTCTATACTAATGTTTGTCTAACTGATGTACATGTAGCAGCTACCTAAACAGCTTTGCTACCAAGGAATTCCCACTTCCAAACCAAATTCCGCCGGGACCCCTTCGACTTCTTCAAAACACTGGTTCAAAACTGAGCAGGATTTAAAGTTTCATCATTGCCGATTGGGTACAATCAGAAATCATGAAACCTTGATTACACACACACACACACACCCACACACGCATATATATATATATATATATATATATATATATATATATATATATGTATATATATATATTATACTATATATATATATATATATATATATATATATATAATATATATATATATATATATATATTATATATAATGCCTGTCTATCTGTTCATTGTACATTGCGCTTGTTCTACTTTCACAAAAATAAAAAGTGGACTTTACATGACACATTAATTTTTAAGGCTTGAACCTTTGCTAACACGACTGAAAGTGTTTGTGATTTTACCTCTCTCTATCTCTCTCTCTCTTTTTTTTCAGATATCTTAAGAATAGAATTTAACGAAACACGACAGATACATTAATTACGTGATCTCGAGAGAACTGTATTTTCGACGAATTCAGTCAAGGCTAAAAGGTCAGGGTCACCTACCTAGTTAACAGCTTCATAACTGGCTACATATTTGTTGCATCCTTTTGCATATCAATATTAAAACAGCAATTACAGACTTTCTGTAGAATGTAGGCTTAATAATCTGCCGTATCTTTTTTGTTTCCTTAAGCAACAGCGTCGATTTGAAGTAATTAAGATTACTAATTTGATATTCACATGTTTAAGGTCGAGATCGCAAATCCGTTCAAAAGTTTTATACGAGCCCCTGTGCAGCAAAAATGGCAGTGGATGTTACCTATCAAAAGTTTTGTATAGAAAAGATACACAAAAAAAGGGAGGGCTTAGCTTAAAATAAAATAAAAAAAATACGCCTCAAAACTCTTTTCATTATATAACAATTTTATAACCAAAAGATCAACCCCAATACATATACCAAATTTTATTTAAAAGCAGTGTTGTCAGTTTCTACTTAGGAAAAAAAAAAACTGAAAAAAACCTGAACTGAAAAGCCACTATCTCCCCAAATCAATCTCCATGACGTAATCCCGATAGCAAACACGATACGAGATTACATTGCATTCATACATCAGTCATGTCTTCTTTCTCATGCCCGCAGCCCTAGCACTGATCAATTTGGGATCATGCAATGGCCCAGTGCAAATCCCAGTGTTTTTCACTGGGGCGGGGCGGGGTGGAGAGGTGGGGGTGGTTATTCTGTCGTAGCGGTTGAGATGATGTGAAAGTACTTTATTAAAATTTATATTTGAAAACACGAGACGAAAAAATTCTTAAAAAATAAAGAAGGTAAAATACATTTCCGTTTTCTAAAGTAATCACAGAATATTATCGACCTGCTGATAACAATGAAGATTATAAAGAACAATCCGTTCTTTAAATATAAGGATAAAAAAAGACCATTTACTTGGTATTATATTATTCTAAATAATAATAATAATAATAATAATAATAATAATAATAATAATAATAATGTAATAAATAATAGTTCAGAATACGGATACTTTTCTTGTAAAAACTTTTTAAATATATTACAGAAGTACAGAATTTCTTAACTCAAAAAACCTGTATAGTTATAATAATATACGAGTAATTCAAAAAATTTATGTAAGAATGGTCATTTTGTTTCCCGCATTCGTCAGAGCGTTACCGTCCTTTGTATGCCAATAATACGAGGAATAATAATATCAACCAGGGCGTCTGCGCAGTAAAGTAAAGACAGTCAAAGAAAATAAATCCAAGATAAAATACCAGTTACGCGTCACAGATAACGTACAAAAAGCCACAGGGGATGGTTGGTGAAATGACTATCGCCACCTCTGAAGATGAGAAATGGAAGATTCTTGGAATTTTTGACGCAAAGTACTGAAGACATACCAAGATGGATCCCTTTCCTATGTAGATAGACATTTGCCCATTTTTCTATAATAAAGCATCAGTTTTCATGATCTGTGGTCGAACAAAAAAAAAATCATGAACCTCCTGCCTTTGTAATAATGATGATAAATGAGTCAGCTGAAGAAAATCCAACTCGAGTCAGGAACTACAGAGTACTGAATATGGATCAAGTCATCTTTTACTTTTTTTCACTTTTCGAATGACCTTTCGGAAATATCAACAAGGAAGAAAAAATATGTTCAGACGTAATGTTTCTCTGAAAACCAGCACCCTACACTGATAATAATAATCAAGTTCTTTAAAGGAGAGGATAAAAATAATATTCTTTTCTGTGTGTAAATCTTGGTAGTGTTAAAAATGCACTTAAAAATTCTTAAATTATAGCTTTAAGCAGACTACTGGTCTAATCGTCAAGGGGAAACGTAAAATAGTTTCATTCTCCCTGAAGGCCAACAGGTTTCGTAAAGCTCAAGAATTTCAATTGTATTTTTCACAGTGTAATGCTGTATTTTCAACACTATGACACTAATCTTAATTTTAAAAATTTAAACAATTCGTCCTCATGGAAGTGAAGATGGCGAATTGTTCGTAATTCATTAATGAAAGCTAAGAAAACTTTGTTATACGAAGTTTTCATTACACTAACTGCTTTAGATGCAAAAGCGGAGTTAGGAGGACTGAAGGGCAAGAACAATATACGGATGATGTAAGACGGTCAGTTAAACAGGCAGACGGGAGAACGAGGAGAATGTAATGAAATATGTTGGTTTTATCCTTGTTGCCTAATTGAATTAATATTCCAAATGGCAAGTGAATATTGGATTCACTTTGTTTTAAGACAAATTTTCAATTAAGAATGGAATTACGATTGAATAAGATATAACGCTTTATTTATGCACGAGCATTTCCCTTACCCTCCCGATACCCTACCTACCCCGCTCACGATGGGCGGACAAACAGGTTTGCAGGTGGAAAGTGGCCGTCTCCCATACCCTCCCATTCCTTACCT
>NC_087200.1:73328208-73555708 GCF_015104395.2 Macrobrachium nipponense
GTTGATCTTAATGAAGGGATTGTTGTAACTTGTACCTTCACCTGCATAATATTAACCTCTGGCTGTTGTCTGGTTCCAGATTTATACCTTTCATGTTAAGGCCCGTCCACACGGTCAAGCTTTGCTCGACGAACTTTTTTCGATGTGACGTCAGAAGCGACGAAAATGCGGCAAAGTTCTGACTTTTCCGCTGTTTCTCCGCTTCTGACATCACATCGGACAAAGTTCGTCGACCAAAGCTCGAGCGTGTGGACGGGGCCTAACAAGGCTAACACATAAATTCGAAACAAAAGAGCACCGTACCTTTGAAGCAAAAAATTATCAAATACCCTTTCGTGCTTCCGATATTTCATTGGTGAAAATCAGACATCCTTTATTCTTCAACTTTGCCTCAATGTTTTCTGTGGAAGTTTGTGCTGTTGCACGACTATGGTACGGCATAAAATACAAGATAAAAAGCTAGAATAGATTACCTCTCAATATCTGAGTATGACTCAGGACAATTCAAAATAAAACTCTTAAAATAAAACCACCCTAACGTCAGCTGGAGTCAAGGATCAAGAAAAAGTATATTACGTGGATACCATCCTCATCCGTTAAAAATGAAATATAGAACCAGAAGGCTTTATCACTCTCGCGCTTTTAAAGGTCTAAAACACGCATGGTCAAATAAAGATATGTGTGTACTGCACGCAAGTATGTTTGTTATACTCCTCATTTACGTTTCTAAAAAAAAAGTCATGAGACTTTCATCCCAAATTTGAAGTTGTGAACGCATTGTTTTTGTTTGTACGGTGATTTTACGTTGCATGGAACCAGTGGTTATTCAGCAACTGGCCCAACTACTTCCCTTGACTTCCGAACCACGTCTAGAGTGAATTTCTATTACCAGAAACACACATCTATGACTCCTCAGTGGAATGCCCGAGAACTGATCAGGCCAAGACCACACCAACCACGCCACTGAGGCGCTTGTGAACGCAATGTTGGCATGGTACATGTCCGCAGATAACAATGAATTTCGTGATGACAGTGAGACAAAGCTTCAAAAAAGGAAGAATGACAATGTTCAACAGGAATCTCAGAATATGTACAACAGAACGATGGATATCAGTATGAACAGCGAAAGATTGGGAACTAGAAACCGAACTGTTCATTTGTAAGTAAATTTTACTGGCAATGGCAGAACAGCAAAAGAAGTGTGGATGCCGAATATGAATTTAAAATCTATTAAAAACTATTGTGGGATAAGCTTCCGAAGAGTTAATTATAAAAAGAATGTCGAAAGTGAAAAAGTGAGATAATGCAAAGATGATACAACACTCAGAAAGAATGAAAAGACTGAACATTTTGATGAAGGGGAACCGCAATTCTGGCGTTTTGCAAAGCAGCTGATGTGGAGGAAGTAGCAGGAGACCTAGAATTTTCCGGATACATGAAGTGACATCAGTGTTAGAACAAAGGGGCTGAGTTCAGAAAGAGTTGAGTGTGGAAACAATCGAAAACTGTCAATTAGTCTTTTGTGTTGGTATTAGTAGCTGATAGGGAACGTCTTAGCCTGATAGATAATATATATAGTATATAAAATAAATATATATATATATATATGCGTGTATATATTATATATATATAATATATATATATATATATATATATATATATATAATATATATATATATAATATATATATAGATACTATATATATATATGTGTGTGTGGGTGTGCATATTATAAATATATAATATATAGTATATATATTATATATATATATATATTATATATTATATATATATATATACACACACACTCACATACACAAACTTCTATACAATATAATTATACTATTCCATTTGGATAACTATGCATTCATTCCGCTTTTATTCCATAAATAATTCTAAGTAAATCATGAATATTGAAAATTTACACCTTTTAACTCCTAAACACATTTATCTCATAACTAACGAATGCCAAAAGAAGAACATATATTTCCATTACTAGCCAAAATTCGCAGACCGAAAAGGCCATCGTGCCCACAGCATACAGAAAGCGAATTGCAACGTTTACAATTCCGCATATAGATTTCCGATCAGCAACTGGGAAACCCTTTTCCTCGATTCGAACCCCCTTCCACAAAAATCGTCCTTTTTAACTTATCAGTGCATGATATTTTTTTGCTGCGTTCATGGCATATGCCATTTTCAACGTCACTGGCGACTTCGCACAAAGGTTAAGTTGCTCTAGATGTAGCAGGGCCATATATTATCTAACAGTATTTGTGCTTTTCATAACAAGGTCGCAAAAAAAGTGATTTCGGAGTCTTATAACACTGAGAGTACAAACACACACAAAAATCTCATGTTGATCGTTTCCATTTCATACATACACACAAACCATAATTAGTCATTCATGTAAGTAACGCTAGTATCTACCAGGATGTATCAGAGCTATGGTTAAGAGATCAAGAAGGAAGTAAAATGACAAAGACTGCACTCACTAGATATTACAATGATTTATTTACACTTTGAGCATACAACGCATATCGGTTCTTGATGTTATGGAGCAAAGGATATGGCCATGGCAGACATAGCCTTATTTTAATAACACTTATTCGGACATCTTGGGATTACCGGTTGCAGAAATTTATCGTTCCTTCATCCGCCAAGCATCGCCATTACTCACGATATCTGTTTCCGAGAGTCAAGTTCATCATTTCCCTCTCCATCAACCTCCTTGTCTACGGAACTGTTTTAAATGATGTCACTGGGATGCCTTTGGCATTCATATCTCCTAAATAGTAATATAACGATTCGTGACTCTTCTCTCCAAGAAATTAAAAGCTTAAAATAAATCAAACGAAAGAGACCAAAGAAGTCTAAAAGCCTGCTGACACCAGCACAGCCTTCATCCTCTTCAAGTGATCTTTCAGAATCCGCTCAGTTCCTTAGACCACATCCCGACGCGACATAAACTACAGGCGATGTGGCGTCCGTATCAGTCAAGCGGAATCTTTGAAAATTGTTAAAGCTAGTGGTCTATTATACAAACTTTTTTTAATGTCAGACTGGCATTTAATACATATGCTCGCAAATTCAAGGTGGGAAAATATTTAGAAAATATGATTGGACAGAATGAATGTTCTCACTGGAACTTCAGATTTCTCCTTAATTTATTTTCTCCTATGAAAAACGGCAGTTTACAGTTAGAGACATGTTTCCAACTTCTATAACCATAGATTACATAATCAAAATCATTTTATAAACTTACAAAGTGATGTTAGATTGTTAGGAGATACATGTAAAACTTTCCATTAGATCACTATTCACTTTCCATGCTGTACTTCCTATATCACTGTTCTCAAGCACAAAAAAGTCAAGCCTGTTCTTATACAAGAATAAAAAAATTTTCTTAACCCACCAGTTTCATAAATTAACTCACATTACAGACTTACTTACCCTCAATAAATATATATGCACAGTTCAAAAACTGTACTCAACTCTATAGTCTGAGAGAGAGAGAGAGAGAGAGAGAGAGAGAGAGAGAGAGAGAGAGAGAATGTACTATTAAAATTTCAATAAAAGGTAAAGCACTTCTGAATCAAAGAAAATAAAATCAGTTTCATGAACATAACGTAGCAACGTTATCTCGATCAAAACTAGCTCTGAACCGTATGTTTCATACCATATCCTCTTTGATGAAGGAAAATATACATTATACTATAGATATATATATATATATATATATTATATATATATATATATATATATATATATATATATATAGATATATATACACACAAACAAAAATATATATAAATATATATATATATATATATATATATATATATGTATATACACACACAAAAAATAAATATATAAATATCATATATATATATATATATATATATATATATATATATATATATATATATATATATATATATATATGATATATATATATATACATTCAGACATACATACTATATATATATATACATATTTTCGTACATATAATTTAGTACATCTAAACATCTTAATTTCCTTTTAACTTTGGGACATCTAACACGATAAACGAGTTGCATGCAAACATAGAAGCTATTTGCTAATTACAATATCAAAGGCCAATTGATCAGACAGCCGAATGTCATTTTCTAGCCCAGCCCTGACGAAAACAAGAAAAGGGGATGCAAAAGTCGGAATTCCTCTCTCCTTGGACAAATAAATAAGATGTTAATCAGGAATATGGTCTTAGGGAAACCAGTAATTTAGACCCGAAATCGTATGTCATCACGTCAAACGGAAATCTATTGTGACGGACACAATGTTCCCACATAATCTTGTGAAGATAATTCAGATCTACGTTGGTTTGTATGGGGATTTGTTCATGGGGTTATGTAATTTAGCGACGCAACGAGTACGGCAACAGACATCTGAATTGTGTTGTATTTTATTATATAATATACTTGAACAGTGAAAATGAGAACTCTTGAGAAATTAAAACTTTCGCCAAATCCTAATAATGAAAAATCTTGATACATTTAAACTTTCCGCAAATCCTGATAAGAATGAAAAATCTCCAAATCCTAATAATAAAGAAAAATCTTGATAAACTTAAACCTTCCCCAAATCCTAATAAGAATGAAAAATCTTGATCAATTTAAACTTTCTCCAAATCCTGATAAGAATGAAAAATCTTGAGAAACTTTCTCGAAATCCTAAAATGAATGACAAATCTTGTAAACTTAACCTTACTCCAAATCCTAATAATAGTGAATAATCTTGATCAATTTAAACTTTCTCCAAATCCAAAAACAATAATTACGAATGCTATAAAACCTTACATTCATCTAATCCTCTGTAAGAACGTTAAAAATATGCCACAAATGGCAACTTTTGAAGCAAGCCAGTTTTCGCAGCAAACTTCAATCTCCATAATGATTTGCATAGAGACAGAGTCGAATAAAATATAACAGACAAAAATCGCGTTTAGTTGTATATATATATATATATATATATATATATATATATATATATATATATATATATATATATATATATATCTATATATATATATATACTCTCCAAAAGGTAAATCTGCAACTAGGTTTGAAAGCAATGAATCCTACGAAGGGGAAAGAGGTGAGGGAGTTAAGGTGTTTCTATTTAACATAATGAAGCTATCACGAGGCAACGGCGAGGTTCCATTAAAGCCTACAGAATGAGTTTCTTAGCTTAACTAAATAAATATTGATCGACTTACTGACTGATTTGTTTAATACACCGACGTCGTATCTGCAATAGTCATCGACTCAAGTTAACTTAAAAACAAAATTAATAATAGCCTCCAAATCATTTTATTGTCATAGACACAAGAAAACGAAGTATAAGTAAATTCTCTCTCTCTCTCTCTCTCTCTCTCTCTCTCTCTCTCTCTTCGTGTTAGCGCACTACACGCAAACTGAGAGAGACCAGCGTTCAAATCCTCGCCCAGAACGTGGAAGAAAGATGCAAGAGCACTCCCTAAAATCCAGTACATGTTGTCTCCATTGACAATAGCAGTGAAATACTTGTGGGTCTAGGCCTAAAGAGAGAGAGAGAGTAGAGAGAGATCAGATGCATACCATCACAGCGAAAGTCCCTCGGCGAGGTAGTCTTCACCCCACCGGGGTAAAACCAATGGCAAATGCTCACGTTCTCCCCACCTCAACGAATGACCAGAAAATTTACACATCAACTTCTTTTTTCTCTAATAGCATCGCACCTTATCAAGTAAAACGAAGAGTAATATGATAAATTATAAACATTATTAAGTGAGGAAGACATATTTATTTGTTTCCAGACCATTTGTTAATGTGCCCTTCTCTTTTTATCATCACAGAACACACAAATAAGTGACGTGAATCAGCACATGGTCATGAATATTTAAAATTGGCGATGGATGGCAAGAAGATGGAAAGCACTAGCCCGGAAAGGCATGGTCGACGAACTGTTGGCTGGTCCGAGGAAGGAAGAACGAGAGAGAGAGAGAGAGAGAGAGAGGTGGGGAGATGCAGGGGCTGCGGATTGAGGGCAAACGCTCCCCTTGACGCCCCCAACAAAAGGGCGTGGCTGAAGATAAATAGCGAATCGTATAATGTCACGATTTATAGGCGAATGGAAATCAGAGAACATCACGCAAAACTCTATAAAAACAGTTAGAAGCCTATAAGAATTTCAACTGCATATCACTCAATTATTTTCTGAGTATTATTTAGGCCATACAAAAAAATTGAACCTTGGCATTGACCCAAAAACTTTGTATATTACTCATGGTCTCAAACACTAAGCGTTTCTCCTAAAGCAAAAGACGATAATAGCCGATTTTACAATTCCCAATTTCCATTTAGATGTAACCATAGATTTTCGGAGCCTTCTAAAACTATTAATGACAGTGTGCTTTCAGTCTCCAAACTCCATTTACATAACACAGCCAAATTCAAAGAATATCTAAATTTCATAAACAGGATATAGACGAATTTCACAGAGCCCCCAAATGCTATTAGATACGATGCAGTCTTTGTTAAAGAACCCCTAAAGGTCATATAGAGGATAGAGTCGCCTTTCTATTGCCCCAGAAACCATTAACATGATACAGTCTGTCTGTATCTTTGTCAAAATAGATCAGTAAAAGATTTCAGATTTCTATTTTTGTATTACAATTTTTTTTTTCTTGACAGCCAAAATCTTTTTTTTTAACCTTACATTGTTACCGAAGCTAGGCAGTTGTGGCATAAGAATACTACAAATGTCATTCTGATAAATGAAAAGGCGTGCTTTACTCTCTTTAATAAATAAAAAGGCGTAACTTACTCTCTTTAAATTATATAAATTATAAAGTAAACGAAAGAGAGAAAGAACCACATTCCTTTAAGCTCCTTCGTTCATAACGCAGCCCGCCTCCGACAAAGCTTTGAATTCGGAGAAAACATATGAGTAATTTTCCTCGTTAATAACAAAAATCAAATATAATACACCGCACGAAACAATCGGTAAAATTCGTTATACACAATACCATGAGCAGGTAAAAACATTAGTCCACCCAAAGCGCTAACTCATTTATTTTTCATTTTTCATTCCAGCCCCGCGTAATCTTATTCCCAGCGCTGGAATAAACTGGAACGGGCAAACTGATGAAGATTTTTTCGTTATATAATTGAAAACAAATACACAATAAAATGTGTGTGGAGACCCGTATGTTATGTTTACTTATACATTCAAATTTGTTTTGTTTACATACGTAGCATACAAATCTAATGTTCAACAAATTATATATATCAATTACGTACACTGACACACACACACACACACACACACATAAAAATCTATTCTCAGGTGCGTGCAACGCCTATGGATTGCTCGCTCACGTTCGTGATGATGACGTGGGAGTAGATCCTGTATATATATATATAATATAATATATATATTATATATATATATATATATATATATATATATATATATGTGTGTGTATATATATATCATATATATATAGCTATATATATAATATATATATACATATATACGTATATATATATATAGATCTATATATATATATATATATATATATATATATTATATATATATATATATAATTATATATATTATATATATATAATTATATATAATATATCTATATATATATATATATATATGATATATATATATTAATATACGCCTAGGGAATTGCTCGCTCACTTTGTGATGATGACGTGGGAGTAAGATCCTGTATTATTATATTATATATCATATATATATATATTATATTAATAATAATATATATATATATACAGGATCTTCTCCCACCTCATCATCACGAACGTGAGCGAGCAATCCATAGGCGTTGCACGCAGCTGAGAATAGATTTTTTACGCTAGAGAGAGAGAGAGAGAGAGAGAGAGAGAGAGAGAGAGAGAGAGAGACCTTGGAACTGGGGAGAAACAAGAGGGATTGGGAGGGTGGGAGGTTGGATAATGGGGGTAACTGGGGAATGATTGGGCTGTTGAGTGAGTTGATCATAAAAGACGAAGGTGAAGAAACTCCCCAGTTACTTTCCAAAGGGGGGAGAGGAGTTGGGGCGGAGGAGGAGGCATAATCAGGCAGCACACTGCTCCTATAAATGGAAATTGCTAGTAATATCATTCCACTTTTAAAGGCATAAACCAGTATAACAGTTCTTTTGGAAATACCAAAAACATATGCAAAAAGTACTGAGCTTTGAAAATTTAAAGTATATGCACTAATAATCAGCATGCTACCATTATTATTATTATTATTATTATTATTATTATTATTATTATTATTATTATTATTATTATTATTATTATTATTAAAATGTGGTTTAACGAAACCACTCGATCACACTTCATATTCTCATAAGGCTAAAACGAATGATTTGTTCTTGAATAAGAGTGTAAACTGAAGTTAAATAAGTTGAAGAGGTTAGACAGGCAAGTAACGAGAGAGCAAAAGGAACTTATGGGGAAGTAAAAGGCAGAAAGCAGTGCAGCTGGAGGTCGATGGGTTGCTGTACTAAACCTAAAATGCTAACCGCAGTATGCCAGCTAACGCACGCCGTCAGCTGCTTCCTGAAATTATCCAATGGCATCTTTTTTTGGGGGGGAAAGGTTGATCACAAAGTCATCTTTTACCAAAATCATTATACTGTATCTGATCCTAGTCGATCTTATTTTTTGAAGCAACATTTTGCTCGTTAATAATTTTGACTCAACATTTTTTGCATCAATACTGTGCACTCTTAAACGATGAATTTTTTTGCACAACGCTAAGAACTGCCAAAAAATCTTGCTCCATTTTTAGCGTTCTTAAAGAGAAAAGAATATAGTTACACTATCTGAGCAGGCCTAATGATCAATATTTCTTTTAAGAGCTGGCCTCAGCAAATGACGAAAAACGGGAAAAATATGGGTAAATTCTATTTTATTTTCATAACTGTGGGATGAAGCCTAGTAACAGTCGGATTTTTTTTACATTATTTAGCTGTCAAGTTAAAAGGATAATTTCGAATACAGTTAATTACTTACAAAGCATGAAAACCTACGTGCAGTTCAAAATACTGTTATGCTTGACCCTTCAAATTTTCGGCATTCATCAACTCTAAAATAAAAACAAGAGAAATAAGGAAAAAGACGCATCAAAGGTTTAAAAGAAACCCTGCCTCATAACATCAACAGTTTCTAAATTGCAAGTGAACTATGAAAAATTGTTCCTTCTTAGGCAAACTCTGTTTAAACAAATCCAAATTTAACCAATTAAATTAAGAGTAATATAATGCACCTTGCATATTAACAGAAGAAGACTGGTTCTTTATCTGTTCTAGCACTTATCCTTCATTATTGTGTGTAATTAATTGTTAACGCATTCCTCCTCCCAACATGGACTCGAACCCCAATGTTGGACAGAAAAAAAGGTTGAACGTTCATTATCTGACCTTTTTCCCATAAGCCGCGAAGTTCACACAGGCCAGCAATGATTTAACAAAATCCTTGAGCGGAACATAACGCTTGTTTTCATGTTTTTTTTTCTTTTTTTTTCACAGGTTACACATGGCAGAGCGTATGTTCAGGGTGAAATCTTCTCAGACACAGATGTCTATTCAGACTGGTGACTCCGTTACTTGAAGAAGTTACTCTGGAACTTTGGTTTTCTGGTCTAGTCGCTCGTCTTCTTCAATTTGCTCGATTTGGTCTTTTTCTAGGAATTTTATGTCGTGTTATATTTTCATTGTAATTGTAATTTTATGATGCTTTTAAGAAAAGTCGTTTTTATTCGATTTTAAGGGTATTTGTATTTTTTTACAGCTGTGGTAATGGGGCAAGGCCTCGAAACGTCGCAAATAAAGCAAAGCAAATATGTCCTAAGGATTGTTGTCACTTAATCTTCACTAGTCTCTTGATCCCACTGCGTTCCAAAACTCTTTCATACTTTGCCAAAACTGACACAAAATCGTTAAAAAATATTCAATCTGTGACTGAATATAACGCTGCTGGATGGTTTTATAGACCAACGATAAAGACATAAAGTAAAGTTCCCCTATAACGGTATTTATTATTTTCACAAATACTTCAAATGCTTTGTATCATAGAGTTCGCAATACATGGCACACTGACCACAACTACTCTGCTTCTGCCTTTTCGCCTAAAAGGGCTAACTGTATGCAAACTTTATGCAAGACAAGAAATGTGACAACACACTCATTTAACTAAATAATAATAATAATAATAATAATAATAATAATAATAATAATAATAATAATAATAATATGTGGCGCCGTGGAGGAGTGGGTTAGGTCGTCAATAGACTTAAGTCAAGTTAAGCAACATTGGGGCTGGTCAGTCGTTGGATGGGTGACCGCTCTCCTCGGCGTTGATTCCTTGGGAAAGGATCTTTACCATAATTTCCTCAGTCTACTCAGCTGTAAATGAGTACCTATCCCTGATGGGGTAGGGTCCAGCTATGGGTTAAATAGCAAAACTCAGCAATGATGGAAAGAAATGAAGGAATAAACGACAACGACGTAAATGGAACCTCTGGCAACAGAGGAGCCTCGTCCGGCAAACCAGGTATTCAACCCAATTGTAGGGGAAGACGGTCAGGTACGGTTGGTCGTCATCCAGCAACTGATCACCACAACGACAGTAATCAACAGCCTGAGATTGGAGCTACAGAGGCAAAAAGGAAGAAATGGACAAGAGAAGAAAATAAGGCTGGCAGACCAAGTAAGGAACATAAAGAAAAAGAACTGCTCTCCCCAACAGAAAGAGAAGAACTGGAAAGGGAAATGTCATACGACAACGAATTACACGAAGACGAACTGAGAGACGATGCCACAGAAGACGACAGGGAGGATGAGGTATCAAACAACGACACACGAAGAAACACCGACGAAGTAACAGAGAGGACGGAAATGGGTAGAAAAAGATTAGACAGTGGATGGAGCCAGATACAGAGAGAACAAAGATCCCCTCCATGAAAGCCTACACCAAGAAATTAAGGGAGAAAACAAGTGAGGTCAATGAAAATAATGGGCCTAATACACACCACCAGTATCACAGAAACAAATAACTTGACATATGCAGGAGCAAGATTAGTAGCAGAACTGATGGGGATTCGAACACCAACACCACCGTCACAACCAACCCAACAGAAGCCAAAACAGCAACCTCCTTGGAAAAGGCGCCTGGAAAGCAAATCGTGGTGATGAGATCTGACTTGAGTAAACTGAAAGAGATGGCAGAAAAAAGGCTAAGAAGCAAGAAAAACAAGGGAGGAACTCAACGAGAAATACAAAGTACAAGAGAGGGGACTAAACAACACAATAGAAGATGTAAAACAGAGGCTTAAGGCCAAAGCACACAAGATCCAACGGTATATGAACAGGAATAAGGGATACCAACAGAACAAACTATTCGGAACCAACCAGAAAAGACTGTACAGCCAACTAAGAGGGGAAGACAACCACCCAGAAATTCCTGAAGCCGAACCAAGTAAGAGACTCTGGGAAAACATATGGAGCAATCCAGTATCACACAACAAACATGCAACATGGCTCCAGGAAGTCAAGGAAGAAGAAACAGGGAGAATAAAACAAAGATTCACAGACATCACGACAGACACAGTCAGACACCAACTAAAGAAAATGCAAACTGGAAAGCCCCAGGTCCGATGAAGTCCATGGATACTGGCTCAAAAACTTCAAGGCCCTACACCAACGAATAGCAAAACAACTCCAGCATTGTATCTCAAATCACCAAGCACCCAAATGGATGACCACAGGAAGAACATCCTTAGTACAAAAAGACAAGAGTAAGGGAAATATAGCCAGTAACTACAGGCCTATCACCTGCCTACCAAATAATGTGGAAGTTACTAACAGGTATCATCAGTGAAAGGCTATACAACTACCTAGAGGAGACAAACACCATCCCCCACCAACAGAAAGGCTGCAGAAGGAAGTGTAGGGGCACAAAAGACCAGCTCCTGATAGACAAAATGGTAATGAAGAACAGTAGGAGAAGGAAAACCAACCTAAGCATGGCATGGATAGACTATAAGAAAGCCTTCGACATGATACCACACACATGGCTAATAGAATGCCTGAAAATATATGGGGCAGAGGAAAATACCATCAGCTTCCTCAAAAAATACATGCGCAACTGGAATACAATACTTACAAGCTCTGGAATAAGACTAGCAGAGGTTAATATCAGGAGAGGGATCTTCCAGGGCGACTCACTGTCCCCACTACTCTTCGTAGTAGCCATGATTCCCATGACAAAAGTACTACAGAAGATGGATGCCGGGTACCAACTCAAGAAAAGAGGCAACAGAATCAACCATCTGATGTTCATGGACGACATCAAGCTGTATGGTAAGAGCATCAAGGAAATAGATACCCTAATCCAGACTGTAAGGATTGTATCTGGGGACATCAGGATGGAGTTTGGAATAGAAAAATGCGCCTTAGTCAACATACAAAAAGGCAGAGTAACGAGAACTGATGGGATGGGAGCAACATCAAACACATAGATGAGACAGGATACAAATACCTGGGAATAATGGAAGGAGGAGATATAAAACACCAAGAGATGAAGGACACGATCAGGAAAGAATATATGCAGAGACTCAAGGCGATACTCAAGTCAAAACTCAACGCCGGAAATATGATAAAAGCCATAAACACATGGGCAGTGCCAGTAATCAGATACAGCGCAGGAATAGTGGAATGGACGAAGGCAGAACTCCGCAGCATAGATCAGAAAACCAGGAAACAAATGACAATACACAAAGCACTACACCCAAGAGCAAATACGGACAGACTATACATAACACGAAAGGAAGGAGGGAGAAGACTACTAAGTATAGAGGACTGCGTCAACATCGAAAACAGAGCACTGGGGCAATATCTGAAAACCAGTGAAGACGAGTGGCTAAAGAGTGCTGGGAAGAAGAGTGCATGGGAAAGAAGGGACTATAAAAGTAGACGAAGACCCAGAAATATACAGAGACAGGAGAAAGACAGAAAGAACAGAGGACTGGCACAACAAACCAATGCACGGACAATACATGAGACAGACTAAAGAACTAGCCAGCGATGACAATTGGCAATGGCTACAGAGGGGAGAGCTAAAGAAGGAAACTGAAGGAATGATAACAGCGGCACAAGATCAGGCCCTAAGAACCAGATATGTTCAAAGAACGATAGACGGAAATAACATCTCTCCATATGTAGGAAGTGCTATACGAAAAATGAAACCATAAACCACATAGCAAGCGAATGCCCGGCACTTGCACAGAACCAGTACAAAAAGAGGCATGATTCAGTGGCAAAAGCCCTCCACTGGAACCTGTGCAAGAAACATCAGCTACCTTGCAGTAATAAGTGGTACGAGCACCAACCTGAAGGAGTGATAGAAAACGATCAGGCAAAGATCCTCTGGGACTATGGTATCAGAACGAATAGGGTGATAAGTGCAAACAGACCAGACGTGACGTTGATTGACAAAGTCAAGAAGAAAGTATCACTCATTGATGTCGCAATACCATGGGACACCAGAGTTGAAGAGAAAGAGAGGGAAAAATGGATAAGTATCAAGATCTGAAAATAGAAATAAGAAGGATATGGGATATGCCAGTGGAAATCGTACCCATAATCATAGGAGCACTAGGCACGATCCCAAGATCCCTGAAAAGGAATCTAGAAAAACTAGAGGCTGAAGTAGCTCCGGGCCTCATGCAGAAGAGTGTGATCCTAGAAAACGGCACACATAGTAAGAAAAGTTATGGACTCCTAAGGAGGCAGGATGCAACCCGGAACCCCACACTATAAATACCACCCAGTCGAATTGGAGGACTGTGATAGAGCAAAAAAAATAAAAATAAAAAAAATAAAATAATAATAATAATAATAATTTATATTTTTCGGAAATGAATATTTCAAAAAAATAAATTCTATGTAGGATAGTCATCAAAACGGTTTTAAACACAGTAACAAGTTAATTTAGATAAGGTGTTTTACTTTAATGTACCAGGTACCCTATTACATAAGCTGATAAAAAACACAGGTCCGCCAAGATGAAATACAGTGATAAAAATAACTACCTTTCAGTATGCGGTTACATGTTATTTGGGAACACCTTACCAGCATCGAGGAATACGATAACTTCAAACTATATAAAATTGAAAATGAGAAAAAAATAATACTTACAAACATTGAAACTCAAATCTTCAAAACACTCCGAGAGAAACCAAAAATAAAACGACACGCAGACTGAAATTATTCAGGGAAGCGATAGGAGAGAGAGAGAGAGAAGAGAAGAGCGATTACGAGAGAGAGAGGAGAGAGAGAGAGATCTTGCAAATGAGGGCAGCGAGACTCCCATTGGATTCCACTCACGGAAAATAATGGAGGACGAAGAAGCAATGCTGCACTAAAGAGGAATTTTAAGCAGACAATCTTATGGGAATTTCCTAACCAAGCCTTAAAACGTGAGGCAGAAACAAAGATGAAGGTCAGGCCCTAAAAGACAAGTAAATATAAAGCAGTGGAGAATAAAGTATACAAATCTGAGATAAATAATATATTATATATATACATATATATATGTATTATATATATATGTGTTATATATATATATATATATATATATATATATATATTTATATATATTATATATATATATATATATATATATATATATATATATATATATATATATATCATACGATTTCACATTCTGATAATCTAAGACTATACATAACCACTTCGATGAAAACAAACTATTTAAATTGTCTAACAAAGTGTAGAGAGAGAAAGGAATAATGAAACACACAGTTCTCGGAAATTAACCAACTCACATCAAGCCAACCACAAATTGCGGTTTGCTTAGCAAATACCTCAGAGGGGACTTGAAACACTTAAACACATTAGTACATAGATGAAGGAAAATCAAGGCGATGAAGACAACCCATACAAGGAGCTTTTAAACGAAGGCCCAAGAGATATTGAGAAGTTAATAAACAGACAAAGAACGTGAAAATAACGGTAATATACGCGCGCACACATAATTTTTTTAATGTGGGCTGTACAATGCAGACTAACAGAATGAGTCACTCTATCTTCGCCGTAAAACAGGAAATACTTTAATATTAATGGATGCAATCGTTAAGTCAGCGGCATGATATGCAACTGTTAAGGTACGAGAATACTGCCAACATCGCAACATCCAACGCGACAAACCTTTTAGCAAAAACAGGAAAAAAAATCGACCACATGCTGAATTACGAGGCAGCTGCAACAGAATAGGTAAAACACCTGTGCATATCACACCTGCTTTAATTAACGGGAGGGAGAATCAGATGCTAGCTAGGCTGCCGAATGTTTAACTGGGGCTATAATTTATGCCGATAACATAAATTACACACTATTATTATTTTATAAATAATGTATACCAAAATCTATGAAATTTATATTTTCCATGAACCGTCCCTAAAAATATCATTTATAGCACCTTTGTTCGGTAAAAAATAACTATCATCGACTAATGGTAGCACTTCGAATTACAACAAATATAAAGAAACTACAAGTTCGAATCGATTACACTAACTGTTTATAAAAAAAAAAAGTGTTTCACAAGTGAAGTGAAGGAATAGTATAACTGCGTCCATTCTCCTGTTACCAAAGTCTTTTCAAACCTTGCCTATTACTATGGATTACCAAAGTCTTCAGACTTTGCCTATTACTATGGATTACCAAAGTCTTCAAACCTTGCCTATTACTATAGATTACCAAAGTCTGCAGACCTTGCCTATTATTATGGATTGATGTTGCTCAAAATATCAACAAAACCGTTCACACTCGCGAATAACGTAAGTTCACGTGCATTCCCATTGTCAATAAAACCTTAAGAACAGTACAACAGTAAATTCGGTTTTTACTTATTTTGTTTACACTTTTGCTCTGGCAGAGTTCCAAAACGAAACAAGAATTGGCTAATTGCCTTTTAGAATTAACGAATGCAATGAAATTGTTGAATGACTTTATCGGAATCCGCAAACATGGCCATTAAATATAATGATGAAGACATGATATCAACCAGAGGAGTTTTCGAAAGCTCATTAAAAGAGAGAGAGAGAGAGAGAGAGAGAGAGAGAGAGAGAGAGAGAGAGAGAGAGAGAGAGAGAGACGCTTTCGAAAGTTTTACTGGAATATTACACTAACAAATCGCTTAATGCGCCACCCTTCGTTTTCTTAAAAGGCTAAACGAAAAATCTTAGTATGATCAAAAACTCCATGTACCATATCATGCTGGAATACTTTCGTTATGTTTTTACCTCTTTTTAGTATTTCCTAACAGTGGCCCCCGAAGCCCCACCCCATTGATAAGAATAATAGAACATTGTTTTCTTTCAATGAATCATTATTAGTAGTAAAAATTTGCTTAGTTGAAGATTATTTCAATAACATCAATTGTGCAACAACACAACACAATAACAACAACTACTACTACTACAGTGTGTATATAGAATATAATATATATATATATATATATATATACATATATATATATATATATATATATATATATATAATATATATATATGGTGTGTGTGTGTGTGACAGAATATATGTAAAATCTACTCATCACTTTTTTTACAAGATACGTATGCAACTGTAATAGCCACAATGCCCTCTTAACTCCTTGAATTCTTTGCTCTTTTTTGGATACGCTTGTCACTGCAAACCCTGAAGATCCAAGTTCAAGAAATTTTTGAAGAAATTGTGATGGCCGGTACCGGGAGGCGAAACCAGGTCCCATAATCACAAACAGGTCAGGTCGGCAACGTGACCTCTTTATGATTATGGGACCTGGGTACGTTTCCCGGTACCGGCCATCACAATTTCTTCAAAAAAAATTTTGAACTTGGATCTTCAGGGTTTGTAGTGACAAGCGTATCCAAAAAAGAGCAAAGAATTCAAGGAGTTAAGAGGATATTATGGCTATTACAGTTGTATGTACCGTATGTTACATGTTTCACACACACTCACACACATATATAGACAAACGGACACGTATACATACTACTACATATACATACACACACACACACACACACACACACACATATATATATATATATATATATATATATATATATATATATATATATATATATATAATATATATATATATATTATATAAGTGATAAGCTTAAGTGGCCCCAAAGAAAGATTTCTAGATCAGCCACTGTTTCCTATGCCTCTTTTTCGCATTTCATGTCAACATGAAGCTTTCCACAATAAAGCAAGATGATCAATTAGCGCAAAAATGTTACCTTTCGCTGTCGTTAAATGGCAAAGGAACAATTCAAGTCAAAAGCAGAATCATTTGTCCGTCTATACACAGAGGGCGATAACGAGCGGAGCCTTCTTGTTTCGGTCTGAAACCTCTCACATCACACCATTTTATTGTTAAATTTCACCTCTTTTCAACATGTCATTTTAAAATGAACCGTTTTATAGTAACTACCCACTGCAAAGCATCGTAGATGAGACATCTTTCATTCGTTAAATTGCCCTATAACTGAGCGTCCCAACCAGAATCCTTTGCAGTGGTCTCTTCCCGCTGGACTGTAACGAGCGCCGCTGCAAGGACGTGGTTCCATTTGGTCTATCATTAGAGCACAATGACCGCCACCACATTCCTCGGGATCAACAGAAGCATCCTGCGACAAGGAGCGGAAGACGGGGAAAGGGGATTTAGACGCGGGATGAGGAAAAAGCCAGAGGAAGAAGGGGAAGGAGAAACAGAAAGGACTAGCGAAGGGGCAATTAGAGAAGACACAGGATGAGGAACAAGGCATGACCCGACCTCCAGCCTACCGGGCAAGCGTGCAAGATTTTCCCCTTACGCATGAGTTGTAAACATTATATTCGAAACTTGACATGAAGTGGTCTTCGTAATTATTACTCATACTTAGTACTACCCATACTAACAAGGGTCAAGTAAAATGGACACAAATTAAAAATGTTTATATATTCTCAGTTATAAGTCAAAACAAAATAATAATCGAACGGAAACATAAATTAAAACGTGCTAAAATCTACGGTCAAATAGATCCTTGTTTCACCAACGAAAATTAAAATAAATACGTAATATTTTATTAGCAATAATTTTTCTGTACTGTTTATAATGCACGTTAATTATTTCATACATTTTCATTCTAATAAATAAATCATAAATACCCTACCCTA
The DNA here is from genome assembly GCF_015104395.2 of Macrobrachium nipponense. NCBI lineage: Eukaryota > Metazoa > Arthropoda > Malacostraca > Decapoda > Palaemonidae > Macrobrachium > Macrobrachium nipponense. Next base: position 73,346,515 of record NC_087200.1, read on the forward strand.
AAATTCCTGTTACTTTAACTCAATGCGAAACACCTTTTTCAGACCTTTTTAGGCTCTTTAATATAGACCTTTCCTACCCCACCCCCAACAACAACAACAACAAGGTAGTTTATAGGCTTACACCCCGAGTAAGTGAAGAACCAGAGAAGGAGGAAGAGCAGTAACCGGGGAAGAAGGAAGAACCGCAGCAAGAAAAAAGGGAACCGGGAAGGAGTAGGAAGAACCGAAGTAGGAAAAGGGTAACCGAAGAAGGAGAAAGAGGACGAACCAGAGGATGAAGTGGAAGAACCAAAGTAGGAGGAAGAACCTGATGAAGAGGAGTAACCCGAAGTGGATGAAAGAAGGAGGGAGGAAGAACTAAAGGAGGCCAAGGGAACCGGAGGAGGAAAAGGAACCACCGAAAGAGAAAGGGAAAGTCATCAGCGCAGTCAAGCGTTCCTTACTTTTGCTCTCAACCGAACCGAAATACCGAGTTACCAATATTGGCAGATTTCTAAAGTAACATTATAAAATTTCTGTCCAGTTAAGTTTTCTATGATCCAACAAAGAAAGAAGGGTAGATGAGAATATACTGTAATTAACCATTCTCAACTAAAGTCGACATGTAAGGACTGCCATTTTAAATATTAGTCCACAAACAGAGGCTGATTTTATCTTTAGTTACGATTAATATGTATAATTTGACCAGAGGAACTGAAGTCTATTTTTAATAAATACTAAACAATTGATACACACCTTGAATTAAAGTCTTAATTAAAGGATAGATAAACAAGGCCTTTAAAATCATCAAATATTACTATACATGTAACTACATGTGCACTATTTACAGTAAATATAAGAGAGGCAGCCGGCAAGCCTGAACTTGGAATTCATTGTTACTAAACTGAAAATATATATATATATATATATATATATATATATATATATAGATATATATATATATATATATTATATATATATATATATATATACACACACATTTGGTCAAACATACATTTTTTCTAGGTTGCGGTATAGGATACAAAATGACGCACACACATCACAACCAAAATCTTTTCTCCGAATAAAAATTCAAAATTACCTTGAGACGCATGAGAAGATAAAATGCAGTCTTTAACAAGTCAAGAAAATTGGAAATATTTGTTCCATCTTCAAATTGGGCACACGAATAACTGGATTACAACAACCATTTCATCGTCCCCTTGACAGGGAGACATTAGCTGATGAAACCATTCTGGAGACATGAGCGTAGCGATCACACTTGGCCTCTCAAAGAGCGAGCATTTTATTTCCATCGATGTTTTGTGTTAGTTGAATGGAATGGAATGGCATATAGAATTTAGGCCAAAAGGCCAAGCACTGGGACCTATGAAGTCATTCAGCACAAACGAAAATTGAGAGTAAAAAGTTTGAAAAATTGTAACAGGAGGAAGGCCTTGCAGTTGTATCATGAAACAAATGTTAGAAGAGGTTGGAAGACGGTGGAAAGAGAGATGGAAAAGAGAGTATAAACGGAGATACAGTAAAAGGAATGAAAGTGGTTGCAGCTAGGGGCGGAAGATCCTTGACTAATGCCTACAGTGCACTGCGTAAGGTGCACTAATGGCACTACCCCCTACGGAATTTATGTTACTTGAAGAGCCTCTCTTTTTTGGCAAACTTGAATGTTTCTTTGGGATCACATTCATTCTGTTACTTTGCAAACCTTTAGTTGGGGTTGGGCCGTCAGTATACCTTAAGTGGTGCACTGCTAGCAGTGCTAAAGGGTGTTCGTAACATCCCCTTGGCCCAAAGATGCCCCCGCTTTTTAGCCTTTTACTTTACCTCCATTCCCCCTTCCTTTCTTCAATCTTAATGTCCAACCTCTTTAACTATTATCTATTGATGCAACTGTGAGTTTTCACAATTGGGGAAGCAGAGCGGATACCAGATTAGTTACTTTCTGTATATTTAAGAACATAGTACATATTATGTCCCCCGTATATTGCTAACCCGGTTCTCACCTGAGCACATCTGTCACTGTATCCTAGTTGCTTCATAGCTTCAGATATACTTGATATACGAACAAAAACATGATAATTTCAAATGAAATTTCTATCTGCTAACAATTTTCCACTTTCTTTTCTCATAATTTACAAGTCTCTTATTGAGAGTCAAAAGCCATTTCTTACAACGTGGAAGCAGAAGAATTGGTTTCTGGTACATAGAAATTAATTTCTTGATATAAGGTGGTTCAGATCCCATAATAAGCTGCAGTTCCGTTGCTAGGTAACCAATTGGTTCCTAGACACGTAAAAATATCTAATCCTTCGGACCAGCCTTAGGAGAGCTGTTAATCAGCTTAGTGGTGTGGTTAAAGTAAGATATACTGAATTCTTACTACGATAACAAGCTTTCTCTGATACTGACATGCATTTGTAGACAACCGTAATGCTTCATACGGATACTCGTAAACAGAGTTAGTCAAGTACTACCGGTACTTAACATGAAAATTCAAGGTATACAAATCATATCAAATCGCTTCACAACAAATTAAATTCACTTTGTCTACAGCTCCTTCATAACAAGAGAAAGCCATCTCGTCTTCTTTGCTCCCTTCTCGTCTCATTTAGCACAGACTATCGAACTTTACCACTTACGGTATAATTCAACAACCGTTCGAGTTGACTTCTTCCATTCAAGACTTGGGAGGCTGAGGTTGACTGTCGCAATAAGTGGGGACAAGTTTTTCTCATTTTTCTAATTTTTTTTATTTTGAGAGAGAGAGAGAGAGAGAGAGAGAGAGAGAGAGAGAGAGAGAGAGAGAGAGAGAGATGGACGAGCACCATTGGATTATAGACTTGCAACATTTCTAATATCGCCCATTTATTTTCATTGCTTTCTAACATTTCCTTCTTTCTTAAATCAATTTCTATTTATAGCTACTGAGTATCACTTGGAGTTTATACATGGATCAAAAACGCTTCATATACCCATTAGAACTTTAAGCATAACACATCATCTACCCATCAACTCCTTAAGAAGCTGCATGCACGTAGACTAAAAATTTATTCATATACCCAAGGTTCATTAAATATATTCTGAGTATATTTAAAGGACCTTGCATATACCCATCATCTCCATAAGTGGAAAAAAAAATATATAATCTACTACACCAAATGTCATCCGTATAAGAATCTTCACTCAGGATATGTAGACAGACTAAAACCCCATCAAATACAGCAGGCCGAAGGACTAGCATCCCTTGAACACCCAGCATATCGATCGGACAGAAATAAACCTGATCACGAAGAGGCAAATCACTGCAGTAGTAAATTACTTATAAAAAAAGAAAAAAGAAAAACTCCACAACGCAGACGCCTCTCTAGTCTGTCACGCCATGCAAAAACGCAAGCAACTTAGTGGAATCTAAAGATGTATATTGACTAATTTAATGACTTAATTCTTAGGTAACATATTTCATAAATTGATCGCTGGTTCATCCTCGAATTGAACGGTTCAGTGGCTAGTTTCTTTTCATCCATTGCCCAGTTTTGGAATTCTCCTCCTGCTTCTGACTTTCCCTGACTCCTATAGTCTTTTCCTGGGCCCGAGCTAGAAGAGAACGTTAGAGGGGCAGCATCGGTCTCTTTACTCGTCAAGAAATATTAATCTTCATCAAACATCTATTTCCAAGTGAGTATTTTTCACAAATACTTTTAAAGCAAATATGACTTAGTAGTAAAATTTCCGCTTAAAATCAAATCATTCATGAAATGCTAAAACGCTTGTAATTTACCAAGTAAACCATTTAAAACATGGGCTTAAAAATCATTAGAAAACTAATTTCAAATACGACCGATGACTAACCACAATCAAACAAGAAATTTCAGACGACAAGGCTGAATAATTTGCCGTCCAGAAGATTCCATTTGCCAGGAGTTGAATTTCTATCTCTCCCAAAACTTGATCACCTGTTGTTGGGCCCATCTTCGATTAAATTTACGTAAAGAATCGTTCATCACTATTTCACCTAAGCCAAAAGTGCATCTTGGATTATCTTCTGAATAAGGATCTTTGTCAAAACCTTATTAATTATTATTGATTCCCTGGCTTATTCCTTTTCATGCATAATTCGCTGAAATCCGATTATCGGAATGATGAAGAGAAAAACTAAAATAAATTAAGACAGGATTGTGGACTCAAACCATTCATTCGGTGACTCCCTTCAAATGATCAAGCTTAGGAGAATACTGTAGATGATTTGGCGTAGTTGCCAATATAGAATTCGCAAAGTCTTAATAGATTTCCATTAAAGGTTAATAAACTGTGTTTTCATCACGTCTCATCAAATTCCGTTCAGTAGTTTCACCGTAGCCGTCTTGCCCTACAGATAGACAGAAAACCCCAGTTAAAAATTTTATTCTATTGACAATAAATTTTCAAGTAACTATTAATCACCTGATAGCATTACTACAATTTAAGCCTAGTGCCAACAATCTAAGAACGGAGACATTTTATCAACACGAAACGTCCAATTATGGCGATGGTCGAGAGAAAACTAGGTAGATCAATAAGAACATTCAAGTTTTCTGCTTTTGAATATCAAATCGACATCTCACCAAAAAGTATCTAATAATTACTAGTACAGACCTGCCATTAAAAAAAAAAAAAGCAGTATTCCTACCATTTTAATTTTCATAAAGGAAGTCAATGAAAATTTTAAAGGGCTTTCAGAAGTGACAGTTCTAGTTTTCTTCCCGTTTCACCCTTTCCTGACTACATAGCCTTTCCTCTTTATAGAAAATGGTCTTATTTTTTCCAACTATTCTTCCTTCCTTTTTCTCCCCTGAGTTATGGGAACATTTAGTACCCCATAATGTCGAGCCTCCCATAAAATATGTTACTAGACCACAAAATAATTAGGTCAAATTGTTAAAACGTCCGGAATATATAAAAAAAAAATGAGTTACAGAAATGGCGGACACGAGTAGAATAAGAAAATTTCTCTTAAGGGAAAAGATATAAGAGGGAAACAATAAAAAAACATATTCTTCTTCCAATGACAACAGTGATTTTAAGTAACCATCCTACTTTAAAAGAAACCATCCAATACACAATAATGTCTCTTAACCAACATAGAAAAAGATCTTTTCCTAACAATAAGTGCGTATAGCAACAGAACGCAGTATCGTAATTCGAATAAATCGTCCCGTGAATGTGAACCCAGACATTTTGCAATAAGAAAATCATCCGAAATCGATAGCATCGCTTCAACAGAGCTTGCATGATGTAAGAATCTACTCTGGCCAAGCAAACACCTTATTCGACTACACGATCTTTCCAGCGTCGAGATCAAATGCCTCTGTGTGCTATTTCGTTTATTCTTGGTTTCATATAACGAATTATACTTTTCTATTCAAAGGTATGCCGTTGAACATAATTAATTGAAAGATCTGAATGCCACAGGTTTTTTTACCATACTAGTATCTACTGAATGGTTTACTCATTCAATAATATGCCCACTCCAATGAGTCGGAGAACAGGCGGTTTTTTTATAGATACTTTTCCATCTTTTTTATCAGAAATTGAAATAAAACTTTTTCTCACCAAAGGTACATTAGAGAATTTTCAATTCGTAAGCAATGCTACAAAATTAAATTTCATTTCAGTAAGCATCAAGAAACTCGATAAAATTTTTATGTGAATTTCTCAACGTGGCTCTGGGGCTTTCTGGTTTTCCTCCCTCCCCCCATCAGGAGATGCTGAACAATTTATGGATCCACCCGCCACACCTCCACTTATAGTCCCTATACATGGCCATTTTTCCTTCTTATTTTTTACATTTATATTGTGGAACAAACTTATCACCTTATACTCGTTCCTTGCTCCCTTTCAGCTCTTTGTGCAATGACACAAAAGTAAACCAGTTTTAAACATTGTGTCATTTGATTTTTTATGGCAGGACCTTTTCCTTCTGCCAGCCTTCTCCTTTGAAAATCCCGCTCCCTTTTACTGGGGCTCCCAACGGTGTCGTAAACTCGACGCGCGTGCTTTGAGACTGGTAGTAAAATTGGGTCTAGTGCTCTGTGAGCCATGCCCTCTTATTCTTAAAAAAAAATAAAATAAAAAAAAACTCACGATATTATAAAAATACTTTAAATCTCAAAGGACTCTCAGAGCACACACACACACACACACACACAACAGCCTATGCACAGTACCCATTTTGATGCGTAAGTGTCAATACCGGTCCTCACCTGGCCCGACCCGACGAAAAAGCACCTATTGCACTACCGTTGTACCACGTGGCCTAGAAGGGAGACAAACAGAAAGAAAGAAAGATAAAAGACATGCGCTAAAGCGAGCTTATAATTTAAAGATATTGTACAGGTTAACCTTCAACCAGTCTCATGAAATACAACGTACGCATACACACACAAACCGAGCGAGAGAGGGAGACAAAAGACAAAGTCATGGCTTCGAGTTTACAAATCCACCACCAATTCTCAGAAAATACGACAACATTACGTCATACAGAAGAAACACTATAACCCTTCGCGTGAATCGATCATTTCGTCCACTGGCTACAGATTGCTTGAGTTCCAGTCACCTATTTGTCTTAGTCGACTTTGACGAAGGGACATGAATCTCATATTGTAATACAAACCTGAAATCCTATGATATTTTAACTCCTTCCTGAGAAAAGAAGGCTTGAAAAGTAGTGTCAGGGGAATTACTGAAAAAACATCTTGAGGCAACTGGCACTCCACCAGCTGGATATCGAACAAACGATTAACGGAAAAGGCCACCGCCAGCTACCAGGAAGTTGGAACTGGATTAAACTAGCCTTCTATGGTGACTGATTGTTTAATTTATGTCACCTAGCCTCCTCACGGGTATGGTCATCGACCCTGGAGATGTATTGTTCATAAAAAAAAACGTTATTAAAAAATAAAAACAGAATAATAATCAATATGAGCAAAATAATTCTGGTCATGCATGCTTTCTAAACTCTTGCAACATTATTGAGTCATAATTATTCATGGAAATAGAAAAGTGACTGAGCAATCTCACTCTAAATATTTAATGATAAACAAAAGGCTCGTTAGCAACATACCGAACCCCTATGCACAACTGTATCATTCACTTCTTATAGACATCCGGCATTTGATCTGCATAGCCGTTGTTTGCCAGCAGTTGGCGAATTCGATCGAGTTCGTTATGTATTCTCTCCATGATGAGCTGTGTGAAGGCTCGAAACAGCAATAAAAAAGAAAATGGACGAATTTTACCAATCCACCACGACGACGAAAAACGAGAACTTGATTATTTACCATCGTGTACATTATGGGTCTGCATACAAGAAGGATTGCTGCACACTACGTGGGATAGTAAACAGAGGCGTAACCCCAAAAACCCCTTACCACAAAATAAGCGTCAGGATTATAGTAAGCCCAACCTTGTTGTAGCCCTAATAATGAAGAACAGTGCCTCTCCGGGGGGACCGAAGGAGATGTGCACGAACATAGTTTACAAATTCACCTGTCCAGAGGAGAAGTGTCAATCTCACGGCCAAAACTACATCGGGCACACTACAAAGACCCTTCGGAGACGTCTGCTGGCTCATAGAAATCCAGGGGCCATCCATCAACCCATCAACATTATATAGATGTTCACGACAGGAAGCCATCTCTACAAAAGCTTATAGAAGGCACCCAGGTCGTGCACAAAGAAGACAACTATGGTCGCCTCTTAATAGCCAAAGCGGAAAGCATCGCTATTCAGAAGCCCAACACGAATCAGCAGCCGTTAACAAACGTAGACCAATTGGAGACACACACACACACGCTCACTCACTCAAATTTAATATTATAAACATTTATGTATAAACGGAAATGATCTAATTTGTACCTTTATGCATGCTATAAAATATTTTTTATTCCTGTATTTGGATTTCTACATTCATTCTTATTCCTGTAAATAATTTTGTAATTTTGTATTTAAAACCAACATGTAACATATTAAATTTTAAACATACATTTAAGCCAAAACAACGCCCTTAAACTGTTAATCCCTAGACTAACCAGTACCCATACCTCAGGGTCATACTTCCCACACGATGAAATAAATAGGCCGAAAGGCCAGATTGTAAGTCAGTAGTCGCTTGATAATGCCAAAATTCAATAAATGAAAGAAGGAAGTCTGCGTATTTTTCACCAGAAATTGACGAATGAGAATCGGAAAAAACTTCGTCGGTATGAAGATACCTCCAAGAAACTTATTGATGCCACTAAACCAATTGCTTTTAACAGAAATATATATATATATATATATATATATATATAGAATTAATAATAAATATATATAGATGATAGATAGATATAGATATATATGATAGATAGATATGTGTGTGTTTGTGTGTATGTATGCATGTAGAATCTACAGGTCATTTTACCAGATACATATGTAAATATAATAACCACAATGCCCTCTTAACTTCTTAAATTCTTTGCTTTCTTTGGTGGGGGGTGGGGTGGATGCGCTTGTCACTACAAAGCCTCGAGATCCAACTTCAAAGAAATATGAAGAAATCATCATCATTTCTTCATATTTCTTTGAGGTTGGATCTCGAGACTTTGTAGTGACAAGCGCATCCAAAAAAAGAGCAAAGAATTTGAGAGAGAAGAGAGAGAAGATAGAGAGAGAGAGAGAGAGAGAGAGAGAGAGAGACGAGAGAGAGAGGGGGGGGGGGGGGGGGGGGGGGGGGGAGGGGGGGGGGGGGGGGAGATTGCTAGGATTTTCCTATTAACATTCAATTTATCCTGTATCTGGTAACATTCTACATAAGGGGACGTACGCGGAGCATCGCCATTCAGTGACAGCGTAGAGAAACATTACGTTCATGAATAATTAATCCATTGCCACGGATCGATACCCAGTAAGCCTAAGTCCTAAAACTATACGAAATTCTACGTGCCAGGCATAAACTAGAAATTCTAAAATGAAAAAATTAAGGTTTTTCCATGGGTAGATTGAGAAAATGTGCTTATCATGCCTGATCGTAGCAAATGACCAAAATCCAAAATAACAACGAGTCTTGGCATGGTCTCCTACCAGCGGAGCTTGGACACACCTTGAAATACACGCCACTTGATCCTGCTCACAGACGAGGTTGAAACAAATGAGTGTTCGAGGCTTGTGAGGAAAGATGAAATGGGATGAATATTCAGCAAATTTCCTTTTATTTTCCTTTCTCCATATTCTAAGATCGCCCCCCAACCCTTCCCCGGTCGAGAACTGGAATTCTCTTCCAACTGGTTTTTCCCGGCATTTAAAGTTTTTCCTCTCAAGAGGCAAAATTATGGATCGCCAAGATGCCTCGTATTCCCATTTTCCTTTTCTGGTTTCATGAGGCAAGGTCACAAAGTCAGTTCGGTTGCCCGTCCCAAACGCATCTGTGGGCACTACAACACTTCCATCAATTACAGAACCAGTCGACTCAGGTAAACGTAGCGTGAACTACACCGGGCTACTGAATATTATTATATAATTTAATGATGAAATCCAAAATAAGCCTAGCATTACTAAAATTAGTATAAAAAATTACATTTAACTTAGAAATCTCATTAAAATATTTAGTAACGGTGCTATCACAGAAAAATCGGGCTAAAAATACACCGTACGTCGAGAGAGGAAAACCAAAATAAGAGCCGTGCGACAGGCAACACAGTATATTGATTCTTGCCTTATCTAGAATTCCCCTTAGAGACGGTGCGACCTGGATTCACGGTTGGTGGGAAAGAAAGGGGGGAGGTTTGGGGGTAATAAAAATAATGAGGGCGCTCTGGTCATAAGGTAGGATAATGGTTATAATATCAAGACTGGGGCCAATTATGCAATGGGCTAGATTACTGGAAATTATTTTTTTTTCAGTGTCATAGCAAATAATTAGCAAAAGCGTAGTCTCTATTAACATATAATAATAATAATAATAATAATAATAATAATAATAATAATAATAATAATAATTATTATTATTATTATTATTATTATTATTATTATATTACATGATCGCTGGAGCTGTAACTAGTAACCAACCATTTTCATGGCTATGATGCAACCTACGGATCAAGATGGCTGCGCAGAAACAGATTCGGTACACATTCGTCCTCCCAGGCCTTGGCTGCTTTTTATTTTATTTTATTTATTTATCTATTTAATTTTTTTTTTTGCTAGTTACAATATCTATTTGCTGCATATGAAGTCTCCGATGCGTCCGTGATCCATTTCAGGGAGTTTGTTTTTGTCCAGTCAAACCACCTTTCTTTTATACTATTCAAGAAGAATTCACCAGACTGGCTATATGGGTACTTTCTCCAAAGTATCTGCATCTTTTTACTATTCTGACCATTTACACTAGCCAGATGCATATGGCTGTTGATTGTGCTTGCCTAAGACAGTCATCTGTGTTTCTTTTCTTTGTATTTACCCTAAATCCTCCCTTTTCCGGACTTTCTTGCCACATTGGAATTTTCCATTGCGGTTCTTCCTCTTTGTCTACCATAATGGCCGTAGCACCTTCACTAAAGGGCTAAAATGAAAAACGTCCATTTCCCTGCAAACATTTTGACCTCCTCCAATTCCATTTCACCGTAACTACTCCTGTCATGTTTTCCACAGTGGAAGTTTTCCATTCATATTTTCTCTTATGACCTGTTTGAAAATCCTCAGCAAATTTGCTGTTAACGGTATGCTTCTAGTAGTGCCACAAATCCACGATGACTGCTTCTCCCATATATTGATACATCGTTAATTAGTTTTCGCATTATGTATATGAAGCTACAAAACCAATAGCTAGGCCACTCCTTCCTTGTCAAGCTAAGCCTCCTACTTTGAATTAGTCAGCATTCTTGATATCAGTTCAGGTTCAAATCTGTACTGTAAGATATTACAAACTGAATTCTTTACCATACACACTGTTACTTAGTCTCAGACCTCTATTTTGTATTTTTCCAAACGGTTTCTAGAGCTCTCACGTTGTTTATGTTTTAGCTTATTAAAGTTATATCTTGGTCTATCTGGTTATTCCAACAGCCACTTGTGCACATAATAAACTTCCTGAACAAAATGTTAGTATTCGTTTAATGTCCAATTTCCTCCTTCCTGCAACCTACTACTATTCCAATCGAGTCGGCAATATCCATTATTCATATCTCTTACGCCGTTCCTTATTCGTACGAAAATATACGTATGGTGACTTGCTCAACATTCTCCAGTGGTTAACAATCTCGCCTGAATACCAAGATGTAAGATGAATTAGACAGGGAGGAAACTGCTCGGGACATTTTACTTGAAAACACTTTGTAGCAAGTTGGATAGCAATCTCATGCCAAACACAAGGTGATTAGTACAACAGTAACAACTTATTGGGAATTCCTTTCAAAATTTTCGTCAGAAACCAGATCACTTACAGACACACATCTATATATATATATATATAATATATATAATATATATATATATATATATATATATATTATACATATATATACATTTATGCATATATACATATATATACACACATGTATATTTTCAGCGAAGTCATTTTGAGCGAATTCATTTTGAATGAAACATTAAGAACGATTGATAATTTCAGCGAAGGTTGATTTTAAGAGATTGTCACGAATGGTTGTTAGCTCAATTTGCCGTTAATAGTTAACTGCTTGAATGCAGTTAGCTCAATTTGTCGTTAGTAGTTAACTACTTGAATGGCTTTTGATGATTTGCACAACACTTCTTTTCTTGGAAATTTCGAATTAAGTAATCAGTTCTTAGAAACATTCGAAACTAACCCATCATGGATATATAAGTTTCCAGTCGTGGCAAAAACCAGATAGCTTATAAAAGTTATATTTATAGAAAGGATACAGCTACTCAAACGACAATTTCATGGCGTTGTGAAGTGAAAGGTTGCAAAGGACGATTGATTACTAATTGGAATGCGAAAGTGATAGAAATTGAACCAAGAAAGGCGAACACTCCTCGCATGCACCTGAACATGTTAAAGTTGGCGAAGAAATGGTTAAAGTAAAAGTCCTCAAAGTTGCTGAAACAATACATGATCCACCAAGACGTATACTTCAAGATACTATTGCTGGTCTACCAGATGAACTTTTTGCAAAGATTGGATCAGGAGCGAAATTGAAAAGTAGCATATCTAAGAGGCGAAGAGTTATGGGAAACTACCCTCTACCACCTCTATCAGCTGCATTCATTGTTATCCCGGAATCCTTGCGGTCTACTTTCACGGGCGATAATTTCATTCTCTATATGACAGTGGTATAAGTAATAAGGATAGAGTTATAATTTTCGGCACTAATGAAAGTCTTAGCTGGCTGAGAGACAATCATCACTGGTTAGCTGACGGAACACTCAAGTAGTATCCAACAAATTGAAATCCCTAGATCCTTTGCTGGATCCTATTTCCGTTTTGATAGACTTCGATCAAGCATATCAGGATGTTTCTTCCATTTAGACAGAGTTTATGGAGAAAAATGACCTACGTGGGGCTGAGAGAAAAATGTCAACGACGAAAATGTTAGGACGTCGATCCAAATGATGACCTGCACAACATTTCTCCCTACGGATGATGTCATCAAAGCGTTTCAAGCCGTGCGTGATTTGGAAAATTATGATGAAGATCTCGACATTATTTTACATTATTTTGAAGATATCTATATTGGCCGCCCAATGACAAACAACCGTAGAAGAAGACCCAAATTTCCGTTATCATTGTGGCACGTTTTCGGCAGGGTTCAAATGGATCTCCCCCGAACAAATACTAATGCCGTGGAGGGATGACACACTGCTTTCCAAGGGAGTCTTTTCGTGTAGTCACCCGACAGTTCGACTCCTAATAGAGGCTTTAAGGACGAAATATTTGGGAATAATTTCAGGAGAACCTTAAGGTAAGAAAAGGAAATACGAGAACATAGAAAAAACAATTAGAAGCATTATTGAATCTAGAGAAGATTTAGAAATTACTGATTACCTGAGACACCTTGCGTACAATATTACATTTTGAATAAACTTCTTTTGGTTCTTCGAAACCTTTTAAAAAATATATATATATATAATATATATATATATATATATATATATATATGTATGCATATGTATGTATGTATTTATCATATTTCTATTATATTCGTATGTATTTTTCTAGAATTTTTAGAATTTATTTTCCATGTACAAAAAAAAAACTAAAAAAATACGTCCAGTACATTTGCATTTCTACACCTTTTCGTGCTATATTTTTGTTTATTATAGTTTCGCTCAAAATGACTTTCCTCAATTTGACTTCGCGCAAAGCATCTTTCAAAAACTGACTGGGGTTCGCTCAAACTGACATCGCTTAAATATATTATATATGATAATATATATATATATATATATATATATATGGTATATATATATATATATATATATGGTATATATATATATATATATATATATATATATATATATATATATATATATATATATATATATATATATATATATATATTACACGCACACACACACATATATATAAATAAATATATATATATATATATATATATATATATATATATATATATATATATATATATATAATATATATATATATATATAATCGTTTATATATACTTTACGTATTACTGGAACCTATATAGCTATCCTACAAACACCATCTACGAAGTTTGAGTTTTCGATCACAAAAACATATTTTTTAAAGCTCCATAAATTGATTTAAATGTCCAAAAACTCTTCTCTCTTCCTAGCTCCTGAAATACTCTCTATCTCTCTTAAAAAAAAAAAAAAAAATCAGCGTCCGCTTCCTCAAGTTTTAACGTAAATTCACCTTCATCTTTTGCAATCAAGTAGAATTAAACAGATGAAGGAACTTTACACTGCATTCATACTAAACTTCGACATCTTTACGTGAAGAAAAAACTATTGGACAATAAGCAACTTCCTCGAACTTCACTCCGACTTCGTTCTAACTTGGTTTTGCAGACTAACCGAATTTCCCCAATAGTGGCCGGGACGCATTTTCTTTGTCTGGGCAGTTTTATGCCAACTTCCCTCCGCGAAACCTTTTGGATTCTGGCCTTCGTGAATGTGTTCCGTTAACAGTATATTAAATTGCCAGCTTAGCCTGACAAAAATTCTCTCTCTCTCTCTCTCTCTCTCTCTCTCTCTCTCTCTCTGGCTTTGTACCCGCTGTGAGAGAGAACTTGTCTCACAAGCCAGTGGACCTACGTTCGATCCCAAGACAGGTCAAAAAAGGAACACTATGGGCGTGTCCTTTCAAACCTCTATATACCTATGTTGGCCAAAATAGTGAATTATGTACTTTGTCAGGCGCCAGTGTTGTCAAACATAGCTCAGAGAGAGAGAGAGAGAGAGAGAGAGAGAGAGAGAGAGAGAGAGAGAGAGAGATTAGTGCTCCGTCAAAACATGTACCATCATAATATCGTAACTGATAACAAGGGCAGGCCACGACTTCGGAACCATCACCCCACGTAGATATCTTTTTTCTCTCTCTCTTTTTCCGCTATACTCTAATTCGATTCAACACAAATGTCACACGTAACTTCATTGATTTCGATAACCGACCAACATTCGATATCTTCTGCCTCCTGAGAGGTGGAACTTATCTGCAGATAAATCTCTTGGATATTTTGTTATTTTTTCATGCATTTTGAAATTAGTCTTTTTACTTCTTATTAAAAACGAATGAAAGAAAGGAAAAGTCGGCGTATGATATGTCACAGTCGAGTCAATTTGTCAACCACGTCAAAACAACAACAATCATCAACGTCATGATAAAAAAAAAGGACACGAACTAGACATGTTCATTGACACAAGATCACGATCAAGTTCCAAAAATGTACACATTCAGATGTACGTGATCAGAATATCTTAATTAGTTCATAAAACAGAAAATAATCTGCTTTAAAGTTCCAAACGATGAACAAAATTATGCCATTATAACTTGCGGAAAAGTGTCCAACATCCGTATCACATAGTTATTTACTTGATATAAATTAAAAAATCAATATATACTGTACATATATAAAAGTAATCAACACAATCACGCGAGGAACAGAAACAGCTGTGATTCAACTCGGGAACATACCCAGGTCTAAGTAGTACCTCTGTACATACGGCTTTTGCCTGGGTAGGCTTGCAGCTTGGCATGGCAGCGAGTTTAACCCAACTTCCCGACCCAGCGGTGACCCATTAAATAGCATTTCATAATTATCCGTTCTCGGTGAATATGATAGAAATAATCAACGCACAATCGAGTGTGGAACAGAAATAAATTTTGGACTCATTCACATGTCATAAAGACCTGTCTGGTTAAGTTGATAGGGCCCTTGCCCTTCGATTGAAGGACCTCTGTTCGATCTTGAGTTGAGTAAAAAAAAAGAAAAATATTTATATAATATATATATCTATATATATATATATATATATATAATAATATGGTGTGTGTGTGTGTGTGTGTGTGTGTGATGTATATGTATGTGTGTGTATGTATATGTATGTGTGTGTGTCTGTCTGTCTGTGCTTGTGTATTTAATCAGCATATGCTATATTTTGCAATTTCCTATGTACTCTAAATGACCAGTTACTTGTAACCCGCAATGCATTACTATAATTTTAATGCTACTTACAAAATTCAATAATGCGATACTATTCAGTTGCGTACAAAGTATTTAATAACATTTACAAACTATTAAAATTTCGACGCATACACTAGACAATACAAATAAATTAAATAATCATAAAAAAATATATGCAATATTAGATAAGCTACAAGTTGTATATCTTGACTATATCATTTCCAGCAAACTTGAACCTTCGAGAAAATTTAAATGCTCTTGGATTAAAAAAAAATCAAGAGGACCTTGAAGTGACATTATTGTAACTCAAAAAGTGATAGAATATTGAGCTAACTCTTAGAATTCTAGGGTTCAGAAGCTTAACAAAAGTATCTGGGTAAAGTGACGGGGTCAGGAGGGGGTGAGGGATGGGGGGTGGTGGGGGTGGGGGTGGATTGTGGATTTGGGTAACAGTTTCCCGGATTCCGATTAACCTCCAGCGAGAGTAACAGTAAAGGACTGAATCAGAAGCATGATATATATATATATATATATAGTATATATATATAGATATATATATATTTAATTTATATATAAATATAATATATATATTATATATATACATATAATATATATATATATATATAAAAAGATATATATATATAATATATATAGAGAGAGAGAGAGAGAGAGAGAGAGAGAGAGTTTCTTAATCTAAGAACGGGATGATCTCGAGATGAGAGAGGCTTTAAAACAGATGAATCACCTCAGTACTAAGTTCGAGACATTGAGGTAATTGTACTTATGAAAATTATTTAAAAAATTTTAAGTCTTGGCTAAAACCGTTTAATCAGGTCAAACTAACGAAAGAAATAAGCATAAATTAAGAAACAAAAAGTTTATTTCTCTCACAAAGGTCATTGAAAGTTAGTCTCGATAGCCCACTGATATGTATGGAGATTATTATTAATTATAAAAACTTTAAAAGACATAACTCAAGAATGATAAATCTCAGACGTCATTAATTTACGGCCTTTTCTAGCCCAGAAAAACCACGAAGAAAACAACAGACCTTTCGGCACCCTCAAACAAAAGTTATAAGAGTCGGAAAAAAAAATAATTGCACAAAGAGAATACCGAATCCAACAGCTGATAGAAGTTCTGATGGACATGAATCAGATATGACAGCACAAGGCTGTTCAAAACGGCGACACAGAACTAATGATAACGCACGATAGCGACGTCACAAATCGGAAATTCAAAGAGGGAAAACTGGATAACAAACAATGTAAAAGACCAGTCAAGCTTATCATTGGAGCCTTACCCAATTATGATGTGAGCACACAGGTCTCAGTGATAAGATAAAATACATTAGGTTACTTAAAATCTGCAAACAGTTTGACTTACAGATAAAGCAGCGTTGAGTTGTGCAATTGAACTTAACATGAATATTAGCGTACTAATATTTATAAAACGGTCCCATTGTACATGCTGATCAAAATCAGAGTATTGAAGCGAACAACTTACGGGAAAGGCCGAACTGATCTTGCAAAACTTTTATTATTATTACTATTGCGCACATAAAACCGTCCACTGAACGGTTGAAACCTCACCTGAGGTTGTAAAATCTTGAGGTGGTGACACCAGAAAGAGGCGATAAATGTCTAAAAGTATAACCATGAAAAAAAAAAAAAAAATGCCCCATACAACAAAAATTAATACCTGAAATATGAATGATATACCTCCACTATGTAGGACTCATGTAAAATTGAAGCGTTTTCTTCCAAACTTGAAAATTACTGGTTTTCTTGGTATTTACTTAATGAGTACTTCGTCCAATAATTTGATGTCATATGAGGCTTCCTAAAAACTGAGTGCACAGCTAATAATCATGCCATTTTTAGAACGAGTACAGGAATGAGCAAATCACCGACTGACAGACGTAATCAAGATTTAGCACAGTCATAAACATTCACAACACGAAGCTTAGGTTAAAACACGTACTTTGGTCAAATGCGACGCCCAGATCCCTATCAGTTAATGTGTCCTAAACGTCAGCAGCCGATATTCTGATAGGTGGGCTATAAAGGAAGGAAATAGCTCAAGAAAACAACAAAATGGATACTTGTATATATAGTTCGAGCTGTTTATTTGTGTGAAATTTGCTTGCAAATCCTACTTTGAGTTCTAACAGAATGGTTACCATACAAATTAACCTGATACATGACCAAGTTCTTCACCAAAAAACCATTTATGAAATTTATTCGATACCATTAGCATACTCTGACCAGAGGCCCATTTACGAGCGCCATAATCAATAACACTTGCAAAGTTTTTAATACGGATATGCCCGCTATGATTGCAAAAGAATGAATAGGGCATTCATCCTAGCCATGCATTTACCGAATTCCCTTCCTTTTGAATTCCTATCCCAGTCCGTAACAAATCACCTATCTTTTGAATTCTATTGCTTTCAATTAAACAGAATGAACTGTGTCCCCCATCAGAAAATTTTAACAAAAACCATGTAATCAAGTAAACTACCATCTGAAATATAGTGCAATGAATTGTGAGTGTATCTTCCGCATTACTAATTGATAGTAAAAGCTAGCGAATTCTTTTAAAAACACAGCTTAGTTGACCATGTGTTTCAGAAACTCAAACTAATAAATATCTCGGCAGGGTTCAGAGTAACAAAAGCACGAAATTTACTCCGATTTCGTTTGATAACTGTGAACACACCAACTTTCCAACCCACCTAATTAAATCAGCAACTTTTTTCGGTCTTACTACAGAGAGAGAGAGAGAGAGAGAGAGAGAGAGAGAGAGAGAGAGAGAGAGAGAGAGAGAGAGAGAGACTATCGCCCCTGTAACTTATCCCTCTTCCTAAAAATAAATTGAAAAGCACATAAAATAGACTACCTGTTGATCTATGGAGATAAAAGCTTAAGATCGCTATAAAAAAAACAAGCATAGGAAAGTTAACCATTATGTCTCTAGAGTTCCTGATAAATCTAATTCCTTTTTACTTTCCATTAGCTATACTTGCGCATGACAGCTAATGATACCGTGCATTTACTCACTTGTACATTATCAGTGCTTTTTTTCATGAAAACTAACTAATACAATTGTCTGACAGAATTTATCATTGACATGTCACAGTTATATTCGTATTCTTGTATGATATTTGTCTCTCTGTAAGTCGTTACATTTTGTTTTATATAGCTTTAGCAGCAAATGGGAATATCGTTGAACTACTTCTTTATTCTGTTTGTAATGCCTATATGAATGGCATCTTGAGTCTTATTTTATTTTTCCAAGATACTGAATTTCACATGAAAATGTTGCAATTCCATGTTTGCTCAAATTATTCACACAGCAAGGATAAGAGTAGCCATGCGCTTTACCCTCCCCAACCACCTCTGATATGAAAGTTAATCAGATTAGTGTTCAACATTACCAATATGTTAACCGCAGAGTGGGATAAATTCTAGACACGTTTAGAATTGAAACCACTTTAAAATTTTGATCATGCAACACTGCACTATGAGAAGTGGTCGCCTGTAACACTTCAGTAAGTTACCTCAGAAACTATGGAATTAAAAGATACACCCTTTGAAAATAACGAACAAGTGAGCAGCTTATAAAAGAAATTTATTAAAAACAAAAGACTCCTGCTTGATGCACCTAGACATCTAAGCACGACTCATATCGAAGCTATACTCAGGCGCACTGAAATAATATGCTTAAATTCTCATCCCGAACTTTGTCTATAATCGCAAACAAATCCATTTATTATTTCTTGTTTATTTATCGTTGAAGATCAATTCTATAACAGCAGCCTTTCCATGGAAGAAGTGTTTAGAGAGCAGGGCATAAATCTGTTTCGCAATCTAAACAATTGCCAAGAGTCATTTCCATAGGACCATACTCCGAATACTGCTCGTGGAAATGAGAGAACAGTCAACAATAGCAAACGGCATTCACTGTCTGCCATTCAAAAGTGCCACTGACCTGTTCTCACATGCTTTGCATAACAATACCTACTCGACGACCCTGCTACGGAAGCGCCGTGAAGTTCCGTAAAAACACGCTGTACCTGGGTTAGTTGACAGTATCGGAAACCATACTTATTATATCAAATTTCGTTTTTTGTTAATGAATATAATGTATTGTACAACACGAAATTTTTGAGATTCGTATAAACAGGAGGAAAAGCAGATATGAAAGTTATTGCGATATCGATCATTCCCTTTTGGAACACACTGAAAATCTTACGAGGCTACAACGACCAAAGGTATGAATATATTAAACTTCCCATAAAATACGGGAAACATCCAACGACTCAGCAAAATAACAGGCTAATTCTGTTCGGTAAACAGTTCCCGAAGAAGAATTACATAGTACATCGTACCTAAGACGGAGTCGGTGAACGATAAACGTATCCTTTCTGACGTTTTTGGTCTCAGTATGGAATATTCAGTATCAAGGACACTACACTATATGAAAATAATATGAGCGTTGGTATTACTGCGGATGTCTCACTTCACTTCTGAGTCAAAGTTCCAAGCTGTGGACTGAAATGAGATCGTTCCTAATATATCTACAGTCGAATAAGCGTTGGCCATAAAACTAAGTACTGGCATTTAAAAGTCACTGGAATCCACACAATACAGAATGCCCACTCCAGCTCTAGTATATTTGTTCTAATTGTTAACCCTGGCATTCATTTGTGTCATTTGTGAGCAGAATATATTAGTCATTGCACTTCATCAGCATTTAACTACTGCACAACCACAATATATACATGATTTGAAACTGGTGATCCTGAAGTGATTGCTTGTATCTGCAAGAATACAGTTTTCATTATTTATCTCAATGGCTGATAAAGTTTGACATTTCTCTTAAATATTCTGCGTCTTCCAAGCCATCGGTGATCTTCAACCTTTCTACCTCTCTACACCTGCAGAAGCTCTGCTGCTCTTCTCCCTTGTTATTCTCATTATTCTAGCCATGTATACGTGCCCCTTTCTCTCCTCCTCACCATCCTCTTAACAGCCTTTCCTGTAAACATAGATTCTACCTTTCTTGTGTCCATACATTAAAAAATGTCCTTCGTTTGTTCCTTCCTCCAAACACGACGCAAGCTAAGCTCTCCTCCTAATCAATATTTCTGCAGCTTCCAGTCTCGTTTCCGCCGTCCACCGTTTACAAGCACACAGGAAAACTAGACAAACGTACGTTGCGTCATCTTGATGCAGTATATCGATATATTCCTAATTTCTTCCTATTAAATGCACTCTTGGTTTCAAAATTCATATGCTCATTTACAGTTAATATTTTTTACCCTTACTTCGATTTACTTTTTATGACAGCATCCAAGTAAATAAATGGCGAAAATAAGCCTTCGGGGACAGTACCAAGATGATAGATATTGCTTTCGGACTTACATATTCCACAGACAAATTTACCCCTAACAATACTCTCCCCATGGACATCTGCTCACACACACATCTCTTCTCGGACACATATTCCCTGGAAATTTCCTTGCAAGAATACTTATTTCCTGGACATCTGCCCATGAAGATACTTATCCTTGACACTTAATTCATGAAAATTTACCCCCCCAAGGGCATTTATCTAAGGATACTTGCCTTTTCCATATTTGCCTTAGAGGATACTTATCACAGGACACTTGGTACCTGGAAATTTATCCTTAAGAACACACACTTCAGATAAACTTATCCACGAGATCACTCATCCCTTGACCACTTATCCCCATAGACTTTTAACTCGGAAGTTATATCACCGAGGACACTTTCACCGGAAGTCAGCCGATCATTGAACTAAAACTGGTTGAGTACTGCTGAAGCTCGAGTACACATAATAAGGTATTTATTTTAGATCAAACTCTGCTACATAACCGTGAAAATCCTTTTGGAACGAGTAGTCCTTGGGGGTAAATGCCTGGAAGTGAGCACCCTCAACTGGGAGTGAGCACCCTCAACGAGCAGGCACATGAGCTGAAGAAGGTTCCAAAAAAAGCTCATAGCTCCTACTCATGACCCCCAAAATCTCGAGGTAAAGAGGAGAACCTTTGTTTGGAGTCATCTCCAGCCGATCTCGAGTTCGCCGAATCGAAATACCCGTGGGACAGCCAAAATAAATAAAATGAAACAGAGCTGGACATCAACAGTAATTTTGTCCTTATTTTCATCCTCTCTTTTATATATTCTTGTGTATCGTAACATAACGATCGTTTCTAACCCCAGCCCCAGAAAAATAAGTAAAATGTTGCAGCTTGACCCTCAGGGAGGACGATGACAAACTGTCTATTAGAAGAAGAAAGGCTATGAGCACATGGAAAAACTAGAAGCAAGATGAGTATTCCAAAACTATGCAGTTAAGGAAAAAGACAGTGGATCATGTAATTCGAGGATTACCACCTGCATCGAGAGAGAGAGAGAGAGAGAGAGAGAGAGGATAGGAGAGAAGAGAGAGAGATAGAGAGAGAGAGAGAGAGAGAGAGAGAGAGAGAGAGAGAGAGAGTCTAATGAATGGTTTCTCCCCTATGGGATGAGGACCACCAATTGATGGCCTTTCGATTTGATGGCATAAATTATAACAGAGCATTGAACGGTCACGTCTACCCTTTTCGCTTTCTCAACCCTCAGGCTAGCTGGAACCCACAGCAGCCATCTAGTAATTAAGTACATAGTTCACTTCTTAGGGCTACATAGGCACACTGGATATCAGGATACGTGGCTTTGTGTTCCTTGTCGTGCGATTCAAAATCCGAACATGGGTTGTCCAGTTGTGAGCTAGAAGTGCTACTATCAAAGCTGAGAGAGAGAGAGAGAGAGAGAGAGAGAGAGAGAGAGAGAGAGAGAGAGAGAGCTAATGTGATCAATGAATAACTTCGTGTACTCATACTAAGCTGTTAGCTTGAACCTTACTCGAAATATAAACCTTTTTGTTTCACTTTCGTTTTATGTCCAGCCCTCCACAGGGATGATTCCCTCTCTGGGGGCCCTTGTACGTTTTCCAAAGTGTGTGCTTTTTATATTTTATAAATGTCTTTTAGTGCTTTCTCGTCAGTATCATAGCTCCTGCAGAATAAGTGTCTTTCGTTCTTTTTTAAATTTGCTTTCTTCTTGTATGATCTTTACTTCAAGCGGTATTTTATTGTATAGTCTTGGTGCATTATGTACAAATGCTCTCTCGGCTGATTTACAATGTGTTCTAGGTTCAAATAGCCTAGCTATACGCTTCACTTGCATGTCTGATTAGAGTATTCATTTCAGGTCTCAAGAAGCTTAAGTATTTTCTCAAGTACGTTGGTTCACCAATTTTAGTGTTTTATTTTTAATGTTCGTACGTACCTCCAAAAAACAAAAATGGCCACATGGGGATAACCAAGGACGCGACACCAACTCCCTTCCTTACATAATACATTGACTTTCACGTACGTTTACTGTAACTATTCTTACCATTTATATTTGTCCTATTCTGTTCTTTTCTCTTCATCTTTTCCCACCACTATGTGGGGTCGATGTTGCTGACAGCTTTCCTCCACCTGGCTCGGTCAAACATCGTCCTGACAATTGTTTTTCTCACAGATCTTCAACAACATTCATCCACCTTCGCTTAGGTCATTCTCTCGCTCTCCCATCAGGCACCTCCATCTGCTCAATCTCCTCCTCCCTACATATGTTTCATCCCTTCTCATCACTTGACCGTACCACTGTAGTCCTCTTTCTACAAATACGGTAGTTCCCATATTCTTTCATAATTTGTCCTATTCAATGCCAAAGCGTATATTGCCAAAGAAGCATTCAGTATGCCAAAGTTGCATGGAGATGACCCTTCTTGAACCCTCCACGTCTACCCTACTGCCACCAAACTACCTTCTGTACCTTATCGTTTCTCGCCTTCCAAATTTGCACCATTGAAAACAGGCCACGAAGAGCAAAAATTATGAAGATGACCGCCCGTAAATAAGTGATATTACACGTATGCAAAGCTAAGGTTTTACATTACTTTTTTGCATTCCAAGTCTTAACTTCTATACGGGGATTAAGCTTCTGAGGGGAAGGTGGGATCGAGTATCCTAAAGGATTTCCTCGCAAGTTTATGTAAAGCGTCACAGAGGTTAATGTAGTTAATGTACGGGACAATGTGCCTTGGGAGTGTAGGTCCAGGGGCATAGTGCGTTTGGGGCACAGGTCCAGGGACCAAGTTGTTATCAGCAGTATAGGTGAAGGGGTTAGGTCTCACAGGGGTTAAGTAACCGGGGAGTTAGCTAATGTCCATGAACGAAACCATCTGAGAAGCTAATCACATATGGTGAATGTCCCGCTTACAACTCTTCATAACGGTAGACGTGCGCCACTCAATCAGATGGCGTTGCACCGCATTTAAACCTCAAAACCTTGTCGTATCTTTAGGAAGTGCTTCGAACTAATTAACTAATTGTCAAGGTACCACGCCCACAAAAGGGCCTTATCACTTGCTCCAGGATGGGAAAATTGGCCACACCCATTTTCGTCAACATTGCTTGCGAAATATACCGTAGGAAAGTAGTACTGTATGGGATAATGCGCATTAAGAGGTAATTGACACCTTAAGGTATTATCTACAGCGTGGTTGACACTTGTCTCCCTTCACACTTCCACATTTAATTATTTATAATACTACACACCTAGACATAAACTACAAATCTCGTGTCAATGTGTGTGTACAAGGCACGTTTAAGATAAATGTAATTCTTGCATCCCTATAAAAAAATTGTTTCAAGATACAATACATAAAAGGGTGCCAAATTACGAAAAATCATATACCCACTATTAAGTATTAAATGCACAGTCCCATATATATAATGCTCTGAGACAAGGTAATAAAAACTAAATTGAGATCATTAATCAAGTTATAAATAGACAAAATAACAACGGTAATCATGGCAAAGGTTTAAGGAACTGATGGTTCCAACATAAACAGTACCTATTAACTGTAACAATGTTTGGTTCCCATTTAAACATGAGTTTACGTAAGCATCCACAAACCACACATACTGCAATACAACCACAAGTAACATTACTTCCTTTAAAAGGCAGGTCTATCACGTCTACCGATGTTATGGTCCTTCTTCAATCGATTTCTTCGATCTTTATTTTCTTCGGGCCTGGTCTAGAAAAGGGACATTTGGTTTTGTCTCTTGACAGTTGTTCTTAAAAACGAACTTATAAACCTTACAGCTACTGCCCAGGGATATATCCTTCAATCACGTCCTCAAAAGGGACATTCTAACATGAAGATAGAATAAATAATGAAGCTTGAATGTAACCCTAGAAGTAGGGATGTCGTATTCTATTTAGAAGAGAGAGAACTTCAACCATGAAGACAAACAAACCGTTATTGAGGAAACAAAAAAACAAAACCAATAACAGTGACGTCTTTAATTCAAGGAGAAGCAGGTGACGAATATACATTATAGTCCAACAGGCGTTTTGTAAGGCTTCCTGTCGACGAAACTGCAACAGACTAGACTTCACAAATTCAGCATAAATTCAGCAAGCAGCAAAGAAAAAGAAGAGGATGGCAAGGCTGCAACTTACAAAAAGGCTCCATAACGTCGAAAGCCTGCCTCAAAAATTGGAATAAACAACCATATAAAATAAGAATAAAAAGGAAACGAAACTAACTTAACTTGAAACAATAGCAAGGTGTGGACAGGTGTGGCAGAGAGAACCTAAATGCAGAAAGCAATGAAGCTTCAACCAGAAGGTTAATGCAAGGAAGCTTTAGTACCACAAAAATCAATGCTTTGCAAGATAAAGTAAGCAACATATCCGACAAAGAATTACTAGTGTAATTCCTCAAACTATTCTCCTTTAATTCAGTCCTAGAAAAAGTCTTTTCTTCTATATTCATGAGACCTAAATACAGCCCCTTCGCTCATACCGCCTCATAATTCTTCGTCATAATTAAAACGACTAGACCAGCCAACGTCGAGAGGTAATTTAGTTAAGTAGCTCTTTAATGCACAGAATGAATAGGATGAAAACACGCCTTGGAACACCAGGAAATTTATTCATCGACACCACAAACAGTTTCAGGACTTCATGGAAGCCATGAAGCTACTAATGGTAACGGTAATAAATATATATTAATTTAGATTTAACAAGAAGTGGTTTCATCACATTTGCCAGCTTCAATTACCAATTTCTCCATCACGAATATTAATCTTGAATGAACCTGTGTCACGAAGGCATAGCCCCCATTCTTTACAACTGTAGCCTACAGCTATTTAAAAGAACCTACTATCCTGAAAAGTACAAACAATGCAAATAGTGAAATCATACCTTTGATCCTAACCAACAATTATTCAAACTTATTACAGGAAAAAAGAAGAAGAAATTGGACTTTGCGCTCTACGAAACCAAAATCTTTTGGAATATAGTAATTTGCTAATGAAGACAGCGTTACATAGATTGCACTGAAAATAATAGTTTGACACTAGCATATCCAAATAAGATTCATATCTATACTCTCTACATTGACATTACAGCTGTCGTTAATATTATCAAAATGATGAGGCGAATAACAGTTTGAAAGGTGTCTAGTTCACTCGACTTGAAAATCAATTCAAAATATAGGCCATGACCGTTCTGGTTTCCTTATGAGATATCAACACTAATCTGAGAAATGGCGAATATATCAGCGTTGGTATTGTGCAGAGAAATAACTGTATACTTAATTGTTGACCATACGGCCTATAGTCAGTGATGCATATTGCTCAGGCATGAGGATATTTATTGGCAAGCAAGTCCATTTTCATAATTAACGGCTCATAAACACACTGACCTCGTCGGAGGAAACAAGAACTGCATATACAAGGAGTTACCAGAAACTTATGGCAGGGTTAAAATAGAAATGATAGTAATTATATCATATAGCATTATACGGCCAACATATTACATCAGAATATCATATTGAAAAATTATGACAGCTGATTGTACTCTTGACATAACTGTAGAATATGAAGAAATGAACGATGTAGCGAGTAACACACGACGCCAAACTCAAAGAATTAAGAGCGAGGGACAATAAAAAAAAAAAAAAAAGCAGTTGACATTTTATCCAGCTTTGATATTCAAATACAAAGGAGAGCAAGGAGGGACCAGATTAAATGCTGCCTTAAAGATATTGTCTTAATATATTATACACAACGCAGGCCTTCCTGGTAAGGATTGTATCCCATGGGATTCTGATATAGATGTGATTAAAAACTAAAATGATTTACTCGAGAACATAACAGTAACGTAATTTGAAGGTATCATAGCTATTGAAATAAAAAAATAAATAAAATCTTGATCCTATTAGTATCAAGTCTGCTACAATACAAAGCAAAAAACCAGTTGAAGAGCTTTAAGGCACCAGTAAGTATGCAAAGTTGACTCTCTACAAACATCAAATATTGTCAGTAAGTATGCAAAGTTGACTCACTACAAACATCAATTATTGTCAGGAAGTTTTGTTTACAAAACTCTAATGGAATTAGACATAGAGACATGAATAAAAGGAGAGGAAATAACTGAAGTGTGACATTACTTGAAACATCTTATGCTTTGAGGGTGACCTCCAGGGTAATTCTGAATCGAACAAGCCATTAAAAGAGCTTGTTTTATGAGGGTCTAGCGCCAAGCACTACAACACTTCTAGCACAAAGTCTTTACAACAGCAATTTGGGCATGTTCCGTTAAAATGACCCACTGCACCGTTACTGACCTAAACAATGAATCACTATTAGTATTACAGTCACGGGGAGATGGGTATGGGGGTATGAAGCTAAGAATCAGAAAGGTAATGCCCCATGTAAAGAGGTGGCACTCAGTGGGTATAGCCTTTCGATTTTTCCGTAGTTATTTAAGGACGAGATTGTTAACCCCAATCCCATTTTAGTGAACACATTTTATAGCTCGGTAGACTGGCGGGCAAGAAACGGACAGTAGACCTAGTCAATGTTATGACCTTATCACCAGCGTTATTTCCTATGGGTCTACGCTACTCCCTTACAATATAGTACTATTCTGTAACGTGCTCTAAGGTTTGTATGCAAAATACCGATTGAAGCTTTGATGTCAGAGTCTAACAAAGGCGATTTCGAAGAATTATTTGTTTGTTAATGAAAATTGGACAATTCGATTTACTATAAGCTTGCAAACTCAACGGAATCCGAGTCATATAAACCATGGCAGGGGAATGCTTAGAAAATATACTTTTCGTGGAGAAATCTAATTTCGACTATTTATGAGTTGTCTTGGGCTAAAAGAAACGCAGGGAAACAAGATCTCTATAAACTGGGCTTGCTGGGGGAAAAATAATTCGAATATAATCCCGTAACTTTTTACTAATGACTTTAGTGTAATGAGAAACAATTAAACCACCTATATTACGTAATGGATAAAAATAAATCGAGGGTACTTAGAGGAGGTAATTCATACGACTTCTGGCATAAGTATATCTTAAAAATAATTATTACAGTCAGCTTTTACAGTAATTCATAAACAAAGGAACTAGCGAACAGACATGCCTATTACAATCTGAACAGGAATGTTAAAACGTAATTTGAATTTTTCTAAACATTAATCATACCAAAAATGTAGTCTACTGATTCTTTCACAACAATCGATTGCTACCCAAAGACACAGATATGCTTCCATTGCAGCCCGTAAGTTACTCAAGCAAGCAAAGTGCCAGTGATGACAATTAACAAGACTTAGGCCAAAATCATATGAGAAACGTGATAGACTTGGCCGGCGTATGATGCTCATGCCAATAGCTCATTCACTTGTGGAGGTGCCCTTAGGTCCATGGACTACTTATGCAATGTCATACCACCTTCACAAGACATGAAATCTCGAGGAAATAACATCCACTACCCTATCTGCTAGGACCACTACCACAAAACAAAAACGTAAAGACACATCTACACCGGATGTCGCATTGAACAGCAACAGCGTGATGGCTAGATCATTCATTTTTATCTGAGGCGTCGAATAACGTTCAGCGCGTTTCTAATCAATACTCATGGCTTGAGAGGTTACAGCCTATTTGAAAGAATTATCCGGCATTTACTCTGTCAAGTCCAAGACAAAATGATCCCAGTCACATTTGAGTTTTGATTTGGGGAAACCCCTTCTTCCCACTGTCTAAGAACAATCCACAAGTGTTCACCAGTCACGACACTGAAGTTGAACACAAAGAACATACTACACCTAACAATTGCTACCAGGCTACTCTTTCGAGCATAATGTCGTGTTGAAAAAACTTTAAATATTACAACAATAAGACAACCATAAGAACAGGCATTTTGGAACACTCCTCCTTTATCTTACTTCCATGACTACTAGAGGGAACGAACCGCAGTCGTCCTATTGATTTTAATGCGACACTGGCCTTTATTTTCCATTCAAAAAATATATCTTCTTCCCGGCTCCCAATTGCGGATAAAAATTCAAAACCATTCAGTACAATCCATATAATTTTAACCAGTCAAAAGTCAATCTCAGGTCAAAACATGACTCATCTTCCACAGTTCGGTCTAGGGCTACAGTAGGGAGATCCCCAACGATACCACCGGTGATCCACCAACAACCCAAAGCGATCCCCCACTAGCCGCCTTTCACACAAACACCTTTAACTTTACTTGTCTAATTGTCAATGCTTATCAGTTTGCATTTGAGTAAAATAAAGTTATTTATTTATGTAAGAAAAGAGTAGAAAAATAACCCTCAAATCATGTATATGACCTAATTGCCTTCCCCGATCAGCTGACTGTTCGCGCGTCGTCTGCTAACAATGTGGCCAGCCCAGTCTCACACAGACAAAAGTGAATATTTCTTACCTTCTCAACTGCTTTCCTCGTTTATTTATCCTCGCTTTAAAGAAATTTATGCACGTGATAAAATCCAAAGCACAATTAAGCACTCATATGTATCACTTAAGACCAGAAAAGCACCTCTATCTCACAAAATTCGACACGGGAGCACGACAGCACCATACCAACAGTCCTCTGTTGAGTTTTAAACTGAGGATCGGTCTAGCAGAGTAGCCGTCGTCGTAGTCTTAACCGAACACACGGGGTCGCTCGCTCTCTCGCCAGCTTCCTGCGTCCGAACCCATGCGCAGAAACTCTTATCCTACTCGCTCTACAACTAACCTTGATTTGTGCATGGTTGCATTATCTTTGATGTTTATGGTAGCGCTGTTTGTTTGCTAATAAGTTAATGACACAAAGTCAATAATGTTTTACGTTATATATATATATATATATATATATATATATATATATATATATATATATATATATATATATATATATATATATATATATGCAGAAGCCAGGTACTATGTCGTACCTCTAAGTAAATGGGGATACAATCCACAATGAAGTAAATTCCTCTTGTAGTAAAATATATATTACTTGTATAGGATTAAAGCTTTCGACCATCAACTGTGGTCTTGCTCACTAAAGACCACAGTTGATGGTCGAAAGCTTAATCCTATACAAGTAATATATATTTTAAACTACAAGAGGAATTTACTTCATTGTGGATTGTATCCCCATATATATATATGTATATATATGGTATATATATATATATATATTATATATATATATATATATATATATATATAATATATATATATATATATATATATATATATATATAAATGGAGAGAGAGAGAGAGAGAGAGAGAGAGAGAGAGAGAGAGAGAGAGAGAGAGAGAGAGAGAGAATCATGTTCGGTCAATAAATAAAGATGAAAAAAATGGTTGTTGTCAATGTCATTGCGCTATTATATATATATATATATATATATATATATATATATATATATATTATCTATATATATATATAAATATATATATTATTATATATAGATGAGAGAGAGAGGAGAGGACGAAGAGAGAGAGAGAGAGAGAAGAGAGAGAGACGAGAGAGAGAGAGAGAAGAGAGAGAGAGAGGAGAGAATTCAAATTCAATTACTAGTAAGCGGAAAATTAGATGACAATATTGCCTACTCGACTAAAAAAAACACTGCTGGCGTCATGCGATGCAATCGATTAGTGAACAGCATGACAAGATACTGGAGATCAGTGATAAAACCCCCCAAAATGCCCTTCATAAATGGCAGCATTTATCGCCGTGCTTTGGATGAGGAAACTCTCTTGATCGATCAAACCACACGAGCCTCGTTTCATAGTATAATTGTTTTAGCTTATCTTTTTTCTTTGATCTGGTGAGTTTTTTTTTTACTCCTATACAGCCTACCGCAAGCTCTCTTATATTGGTCTCATAGCATTCAGTTTCTCCAACTAGAATTGCAGCTTAGGTTATATAGACAACGTCTTTCAATGTTTATATTTCATTACACTGACTTGCTAAGTTCCAATGTATATCATTTTATGTAGAATTCTCTGACCTTTCCGCCAATATAAATATCTAGTGTACACAGGTTACGTCTGTGCATATTATCATTTTTATGTAGGTGAAGAAACACAAATTGTCGATCTCTAAGTCCGTCCGCACCTGTCATTGCGGTCTCGCGATTTACCGAAACGACCAAAACGACCGAAAAGACCGAAACGGCCCTAGATATGTTTGTTTTATAACTGTAAACTTATTTAATTACTGTGTATTAACAGATAAAACAATTTTTGTCTGGCCCAAATCTTTAGTTAATTTATTGCCCAGCTAATTAGTGACTGTTTTGATAAATAAGTAAATAAATAATGCAAAGCGTCTGAATATAAACTCAGAAATTCAGCCCCATATTGTTGTCGAATATTTAGGGAACTTTTCCTACATCCAGTCGGCCAGCACATGGGAATTCAAAGGACTATGGTGTTTAGTACGTGCGAACTCCAGGGACTGTCTTAGAACACATTGGGGTTGCAGTTAAAACAGACCAGCCACATTCAATATATACCAAACTGATCCTGGTCAACAGCCCTCTCAGTGCTCCAACTAACATGCAATACACAATGTGAACTACCGAATGAAAAAGAGAGATCGGCCTGGTAATTCTAATAACTTTGCTGATCATATTTAGCAAATAGATAATTTAGTGCACTCACATGCCTTTGTTTGTTTGTATGGTGTTTTTACGGTGCATGGAACTAGTGTCACATGCCTTTGTATAGCGAGTGATACATGGGAAAAATAAAATTCCTTCTGTCATAATGTACACCCAGCAACAAATTGCAGACATCAAACGTTTTTGCTGTGAACCTTCTAGGAGTGTGCTCGGTATAGACAGAACCTTCAATCTTGGAGAACTTTTTATCACAACAACAGTGTTTAAATATCCAGCCGTAGCGCGTGTCACTAAAGAACATCCAATCTTCTTTGGTCCAATGTTCCTCCATTGTAATGCCAATTTTGAAGATTATGACATGTTCCTGTTCCACCTGTCCACCCTCTTATCTGATGAGTTAATAATTAGGTGGGCAATAAATTAACTAATATTTGGGCCAGACAAAAATTGTTTTATCTATTAATACACAGTAATTAAACAAGTTTACAAATATAAAACAAACATATCTAGGGTTGTTTCGTGGGCTATTTCAGTAAATAGTGATGCCGCTGTCATTGTATGTATATCCCTCGCTCGGGCAAAAAGCATCAGTACCCAGTTATCTGTCTCTCTCTCTTGTCCTCACAACTGGTGACCTCCCGGATTGGACGGTAAACACTGCAGTTTTGGCCCTACCATTAACGGATTCACTGCACAGCCACTTGCCTTCAGAGAACCTTTAACGGAACCACACAGCGATACATAGTCTAGGTCTCTGAAAGCTCCTTTCCTCGGTTGACACCAATGCCACTAACAGACTTATTACTGCGCACTTTTCCAAGTGTGTTCTGGCATCTTCAAACGGTTTGGCTCCCGCCATTAACGACACATGTCGACCACATTCAGAAGTCATTAACGGAACCATAACAAACCCGAAACCATTGACGGTCTAATTACAGTGCTTTTGTTGGTGTGTGAGACAAGTCACGATGCCAGAATCTGTGGTACACAGTTCCTCTGATGATACTCACATCCACGAGAGTATCATTCAGCCATACAATCTAACTGCCACATTCTCCCAACTGAATACAGCATCATGGTTCTTGTGGGCAGACATCCACTTCAGGGTGGCAGGAATCATGGACAAGGGAGCCAACGCCGACATCGTCATGACAACGCTGCCGGAGGTCTTCAGCCGCATCATCCTATGGTTAGACTCACAGGTCGGTCAGATAACCTATGGGAACCTGAATAACAAACTCATCAAGACATACTCCCTCTCATTCCGGTGAGGGCCACTCGAGTCCTCGACCTCATCAACCAGCCACTGGGAGACACAGCACCCAAGGACACCTGGGACGAGTTGATGGGCCTCCTGTTACTGCCAGAAATCGACGTAGATGGGCGGAGAAGGGAGATCAGCATGTGGTGGGAGATTTTCTTACGACACCTTCCACAGGACATGAGGGCACAGATCACCAAGGTGGACACTCTCCCGATGGACGTCCTGGTGGACAGGGCTCAGAAGCTCAACGAGGCCGCCAGGACCTCGAGATAAGCCATGAGGCCTTCAGCCAACAGCGTAGTGGAGGAAACTGACAAGATGGACGTGAACGCAGTCTATTGGAGGAAGGCGGCCCTGCAGCAGAAGAAAATTAATTCATCCTGGTGCTATTACCATCAGCAGTTCGAGAAAGACGCTAGGAATTGCAGAGCACCCTGTTCATTTCCAAAATACTATGATGGCGGCCCCCCTCTCAACAGCAGCCGTGGCTGCAAACTCTACAGGATCCCCCCAGTGGGGTTCTACATCTGTGACACCATATCTGGACATATGATGCTGGTGGACATAGGGGCGATGCAGTCGTCATTCTCGCCATTGGAGGAGGACTGCAACTGCACAACCGACGCCACTGCCGCACTAGTGGCTGCAAACGGGAGTCCCATCCACTGGTGCGGGACCCGGACCCACACCTACGACTGGCATTTCATCATCACAGATATCAAGGTTCCTCTGCTGGGGCTGACTTCCTGACATATCACAGACTTCTGGTAGACATTGGCTGCAAACATTTACTGGACATAGGGACCTGCCATTCCTGACCACTCACAGCCAGACCAGGCATGTTCTCCCTCACGCCGCACAGATACAACGCCCTCCTGTGAGAGTTCCCGGCATCTTCAAACCGCAGCTGCGTCAGGTGGCGGGAACCCCGGCCAAACAAGGAATCTATCACCACATCTCCACTACAGGACCTCCTACACATGCCAAGTTCTGCCGTCTGCCACCCAAAGGGCTCCAGGACGCCAAACACGCGTTCGCCAACATGGAACAGATGGGAATCTGCAGAAAGGCGTCTCCCCTCCACATGATGAAGAAGTCTGACGGTACCTGGAGGCCTGTAGGGACTATCGCCGCCTGAACCTCATGACGATGCTGGACCACTACCCTCTGCCGAACATGCAGGACCTCACCAGGGCCCTTCATGGGGCCAAGATCTTCACAAAGATGGACTTCAAGCCCTACTTCCAAGTTCCTGTACACCCCACATTTCTAAGACGGCTATCATTACGCCTGTTCGGGACGTACACGTTCTTTTACTCCACTTTTGGCCTCTGGAATGCAGGGGCTACCTTCCAACGCCTGATGAACAGCATCCTGGGAGATCTGCCTTTTTGCGTCTGTTATGTGGACGACATCCTGGTCTTCTCAAAATCCCCAGAACACATGAACCACGTACGGGCGATCCTGAAACGCTTCCAGGAGAATGGATTGGTCATGTGTTTCAACAAATGCATCTTCGGAGCAGAAAGGTAGATCTCCTCAGCCACAAGATCTCTCCAACAGGTGTTCGCCCCATGGCCTTGAAGGTGGCCGCTGTGAAGGAGTTCCCAACGCCAGCAACAGTCAAGTCCCTGCAGGAGTTCATCGGCATTGTGAACTACTACCGCCGATTCCCTTAACGGAAGTCCTGAAGGGGAAGCCAAAGAAGCTGAAGTGGGAAGCCCCCCAACAATGGGCTTTCAAGCTAAAGAAGGCATCCCTCACCAAAGCAGCCACTTTGGTATACCAAGATCCTGACGCAACCCTGAGATGCACCACCAACGCCAGCAACGTCACCTGTGGAGCAATTATTGAACACATCGTGAACGGTTCCCCTTAACCACTCGCATTCTTCAGCCGAAAACTCAAGCTGCCGGAGACCCACTACAGTACATTCGACAGGGAACTGCTGGCTGTCTATCAAACCATGCGCCACTTCAGGTACCTCCTAGAAGGCACTCCCTTCACCATCATGACAGACAACCAGCCACTGGTCCACGCATTCATGAAGGCAGGAGATGCATGCCATGCAAGACAGCAATGCCACCTGGCAGCCATCGCTGAGTTCAGCTGCACCATCAAGTACATCCCAGGCAAGAGGAACCCTATGGCAGACACCCTGTCAAGAATCGAAATCAACTCCGTCCACCTGAGAATCAACTATGAAGATCTAGCATGGGAACAGGCTGCCGTTCCTGAAGTGCCAGCCTACCGCATGGCACTTACCGCACTGAAGTGGGAAGACATGCCAGTGGGACCATCCGGCTCAACACTCCTCTGCGACACCAGCATGGGCCGCCCTTGCCCTCTGATACCAGCTTCACGAAGAAGATAGGTGTTCGATGTGATTAATGAACTGTCTCATCCAATCAGGACGTACAGCGATGCGGCTGATGATGGAAAAATTCGTGTGGCACAAAATCAGGAAGGACATACGGGAGCGGGCCAAGAGGTGTGTGGCTGGCCAGACAAGCAAAATCAGCCGACACATGGAATCAGACGTCGGGGGATTTCCCACAACCCAGGCGACAGTTCGGACACACCCACATCGACACTGTGGGCCCTTTACCGCAATTGGGGGACGCCAGTGGGGGACGCCAGATACCTCCTGACTATCATTGACCAATCCACTAGGTGGCCCGAAGTGACTCCGATGACAGAAGCCACTACTAGCGCCTGTGTAGGGGCCCTTCTCTCAAGCTGGATCAGACGCTTCGGAGTATCAGACGACATTACCACATACCGAGGTCCTACCTTCCTGTCCGACCTGTGGGCCTCCTTGGCTCACCTGATGGGAACAACGCTCCACAGCACCACTGCATACAATCCTGCAGCCAATGGCATGGTGAAAAGGACCCACCGCTCACCAAAGGCCGCCCTAATGGCGTGCTGCACAAATGAGAATTGGAAGTTGCAGTTACCGTGGGTCCTGCTGGGTCTACGTACTGCACCGAAAGCAAACAGCCAGGCATCACTCACAGAGAAAGTCTACAGTGAGGCATTAGCCGTACCTAGTGAATTCTTCCCCACAGATGCGGCCGAATCAGATAGGTCGATTCCAAGACTGCAGGAAATCGCAGGAAAGTTCACACCCTGCCTGAAAACCTTCTCCGACAGGACCAAACATTTCAAGCCCAAAGGCCTGGACACCTGCGAACACGTCTTTGTGAGGAACGACACCCACTGCCCCTCCCTGACAAGACCTTACCGGGGGTCCTACTGCATCACCTGCCGAATGGACAAAGCCTAACTCATCATGATACACAGCCGTGAAGACTGGGTCTCAATCGACAGATTAAAACTCTGATAGACGACGACGACACCAGGGACGAAACCGGCAGGGCCCCCAGAGTACCTCCACAAAACAAGGCTGCTCCCAAATCCCCGTGCATGCCCAAACGCTGCCATGGACGCCTATGGACGACAGTTGAACGCCCCAGGAACTGCACTAGGGGAGGTGTCCTGTTAGCCAAAACGCCAAAGAGGCAGTCTCCGCGACGATACCACGACTAGAAGTTCCTCATTTCATGTAATTTTATCTTCCAATCATTGTTCATAATAATTGTTGGGGGGGGGGGGAGTAGTACTTGTAAAGACAATGTCTTTCAATGTTTTTATTTCATTACAAGAACTTGCTAAGTTCCAATGTATATAATTTAATGTAGAATTCTCTGGCCTTTCCACCAATATAAATATCATGTATACACAGACTACCTCTGTCGACCCGACCTAGGTACTACATGTCCGTCTGCACCTGTCCTTGTATACCCCGCACTCAGGCAATAAAGCATCAGTACCCAGTTATCTGTCTCTCTCTCTTGTCTTCACAAGGTAATAAACGCAGGAATAATACAACATAAATAATAATAAATAAAATACTGTAATACTACTAATACAGAGAAAGGCACAAAGAATACAATATGCATACGACGCACAGAAATTACAGGAAAGAAAATCATGGTGGTGCACATGGCTTCCACAAGGCAGAGAATGAACAGAGTAAATTTTTTTTGTTTAATGCTCATTTCTAAATGTTGTTGTTTTACATTTAGCAGCCTACGGCAAACCAATATGGACCTTAGGCCAAAATGGTAACCAATCAGTAAATGTAATTATGTGAAAGTCAATGACAGGCCTGGTATGAACCTACAAACCAAGCCTCCTGTTTCAGGAATGGTATCTGTCGACTACAAGGTCAGCGCTGGAAGATTAGCTATCACTGTATAAACTGTATTGCACCTGTATATAGTAATGCAGAAAGAAGGATGTGATGTTGATGGTGGCAAAGGTGTCCCGCAAGTTACAAAGCATGTCAAGTCAGATGGCCTGGTAGTGTTATAGCTTGGAACTTGGTTCCCTTTATGCGAGGGTACTAATTAAACAAATTGCTTTCTTGTATGTATGGTCGGAAAGTATACGTTTCCTAGAACCATGGTTAATTTTGTTCCCAAGAACCACTTTGGTGTTGTTGATTAAGCTGACTTTCAGACAGTAGGGCTCTTGTTCCGTTAAATATTGTAATGATCATTAGCAAAAATGAAAAAAGAAAGTTAAAACAGTTGGGTATTGTTGACTGGATTGAAGTTCCATCCATTCATCACTAGGCTGATGAGGTATTTGCAAAAATGCAGTGTTTCCATCATCAATAACTTGGCAGTCAAACGGGCATCGGTGGCTGTTTGGGAGTTGATGTTTCCACTGCAATATAGGTGTACAGTTCTATAAATGGCACGAGGCTTAGTGGCAAATGACATGATAGAGTAACATTAGCCAAAGTTGTACTTTCTTTGGAGGGATCAATGAAATCCTTTCAATTGTGATATGTGAAGACTGTCATTTAAAACTTACCCTTTTGCATATCTGTCAAGGAAAATGACGACACATCTGCAGGTGGCATTAACATATGGCCAGCAAGGTTTGCTGTGCAATCATTTGATGTTATCATCAATTAGTTGATGAGACCACTCTGTCCGATTTCTAGATCCTCAGAAGGTTTCACAGGATTTCCTCTTAAAAAACATAAAGCTGGACAGACAAGTAAGAAACGGCCAAAGAAAATGGATGAAAAGTAAAACAAGATCTTACCTTTAGTATCAGCTACAGGGTGCCAAGCAAAGCCTGTTGCAAGTGATACCCAACCAATGGAATGAATGGATAAAATTTGGGCCATGGGGACTGGTCCAGGTGCTGAGGAGGTCATTCGGCATCATATATCCCTAGAGGTACAACGGACGTTCTAAGTACAACAAATAACCTTTAAAGTATTTTGTCCATGGTTTCCTGGTAAATATATACAAAGCTTGACAGCCATACTAGCTTTATCTGTAAGCAGTTCTTATAGTGGCAACTTAAAAGTAATTTTTAGTCTTCAGAGCTAGGACTTCTAAAAAGGTGGTTGTCATGCTAGGCCCTTTTTTATCTGATCCTATCAGAAAGCCTTTGATTAGATTTACGAGTCTGATATGACGACCTCACATTGGAAAGAGCTTAGACACAATATGTAGAAGTTTTAATTTGGTAGTTTCCCTACGAAAAAACTTCAGCTAGATTTAGAAACTAACCATTGAATACAGTAGCAAGAGGAGAGTTGAATGGACCATGTCCTGTATTAAAGCAATTTTGTGTTTTGATTAAATACATTTTGGTCCTAAAGTTATCTTGTAGACAAAAGCATGCAGGAAGTACATTTTGTCAGGATAAGTGGGTTTTTTCTTGGAATTATTGAGCTGCTTTAAATTTTCTCTGGAATGTGCATCTTTGGGTATTGTCATACTTAGGAAGTGAAGAGGCTTGGATGATCACTGACGGTAAACTAACAATGTTCCTCAAGAGTCCAAGCTTGTGTGTGCCTTCAGCACAAAGATCAGGAAGGTATGAGATAGTTGTTTTAGGATATGGGCAGCAGAAAAGTTAGATATGGGGAAGGTGCAACTGGCACTGGGAGTTTGAATGCTACTCAAGTTACAGTCATTCTTTGAGTTTCTCCTTCTTGTGACAGGTTAGACAGACCACATACAATTCTTGGGGTCTTAATTGCAAACAGAACTAATGATGGCATTCCCGTGTGGCTTGGGATAAATGCTGCAGGATTTTTCCAGAGCCATAACCTCATTTCTCTGGAAAAACGTAACTATATAAACTAGCTTTATTAGATAAATCAACACGGTCTCCCATGTATGAATATTTGAGAAAATATCCTATCAGAGAAGCTACCGTCATCATGGCAAGTTATGCACAAGTCACAGAACCATAAGCTACAAAATTATGTGACCTCCCCACAGTAAGTTTAGAGTAACCCTTTAAGTAAACAACTGATGAATCATTCAGCATACTGTCTCACCACCTTAGAAAATCACTTGTAACTATGACTAATTTTCAAAATGCTTCCTTATATAAAGAGGGTACTGTAACCAAATTTTGGCAGAATTGGCCTTCACTAGATCCAAATTCAAATATTGTATGTTCACAAGATCTAAGACATTAGAAAATTTAAGGACATTTGTAGATCAAGAATTTATATGGATGAGGTAACTATACCCCATCAGTCATTACCTACAGCATGTAACTACTCAAGCCTGCCAACCCTAATAGCCTCTACTTTCAATGTAACATTACTGTTTCCACTAACATACCCTCATGTTTGATTATCATTCTACTCTGCTTTAGTCTGCTTAAATGCTTTTGCAAAGATGAATAGCCATTTACTGCTGAGGAACTGTCTCTGACAAAGCTATCTAGGGTTAATGCATAGAGCATCATTAAGTTACTGACCTGGGCCTCCTCTTCTCAGTTTTTACTTGACATCATTCACATATTCTTATGAATGTAAAGAAAATCCACGACAATCTCACCAAGAGCATTTTACACCTCTTAACCTAAGAATAACTAGCATAAGTTCATGATCTTCTTCCCTAAAAATAATAGCTATCTAGAGCTTTTCTAGTCCTTGTTATGTCAGAATTCTATGTATACCATTACGAGGAGCAGTTTCTAACTTGACTTGAAATAAAAAAAAAAAAAAAAAAATCAATAATAATTGCTGGATCACTGGGTAATATTAAACACAATTTCTAGTAAATGTTTATTAAAAAATATATGCTTCTACATCAGTACAAAGGTCAAGGTTGTAGTGGAATATACCAGTTTTCTTTCTTTGAGAGCTATCTTTGGCAAAAGTCCAAAGGAAAGAATGTGGAACTTAGATTACTTGGGACTATCAACATCCAACATAAAACTATAAATGTAAAAAATATGGTCTTTTACATACAGTAAATAATTTTTCATCAATACATACATTAGGAAACAGAGGATAGATGAAGGCATAGACCTGAAAGAATCTTAAGTGGAGAGACAGTAGAGTGGAAAGAATATATTTCATGTCTAACCCTAAAAAGAGATGAGCTGATGTACAAAACGATTATGATGGTGATAATAAAATACGTACTGCAACAACTGTCTAAAACTTAATACAGTTTTGTACATGCTTAATACATACTTAATGTTACTCTTCCCATCAATGAAATGTCTTTATGAGTTTACTTAGTGGGGATTAAGCATATGATCAGCGCTCTCCATTCTCCTTTGCCTTACACTCTTCCAGCTACTACTCTCATTAGGTCTTAGTCTTCATCTATTTCTCCCTTCTGCAATTTCCTGTCTTCTTTTTTTCACAAGTCTTCCTCCTGCTAGAACCATATCTAAGTTATCAATGCTTCTCATTAAATTTCCAACCATTTAGTTTTATTTTCCAGCCCCTGGACATATAATCTCTTTAACACTCTTATCTGTAATACAATCTTTTAACTGCAATTTAGCCATGAATCTTAAACATTACTTGATCATAATATTACAAACATTTTCTTTTTTCTTTATCAGTGCTGTTTCTCTTGCATACAACCATACAGGCTTTATGAAATTATCAACAGTAAACTTAACCTACTAACTGGATATTTCCATTTACCAATAGCCTAGCCATTTCTTTCCGTATTATCCAAGCAATCCCTACTTTACAGTCAAATGTGTTTCCAAAGGAAAATAAATATCCTACCTCTCCTGAAATCAAAACCATGTACCACAACATGGTGCTTCACTCTGTTTTCCTAATAACCTCTTACTAAATGTGAGTTTTGTAATACGGCCCATCAATAATGGCACCATTTATATTTGTTTCACAGCACTTTTACCCCAACATCAACATAGCTGTACCATGGCCACTTTCCTAAAAGGTATTTGTTCCTATGCATCTTTTACTGTCCTCATAAGCTTTGTTTGGCCCTCACTGATTTTCAAACCTTTTCCCTCCATTCCACTCTTCCAACTTTTTCAATTTTTACTACAGTATCTTCCACAGGTTCTGCTGTTAACACTAAGAAATTTCCATATAACAGCTCTCAGGGAGCCTGCCAGTTCAATTATACTACAATACATCTGAACACCAAGATTTATCTCAGATTCTTCCAATAGTACACCTAACAGCGGTTTCACTCTGAATCTTGTGTAATGATAAAAGTAATATTAATAGCAATAAGAGTAATATCCACTACCTATGTCTTTGTAATGCCCATCTTCTTGCTTGTCTCTGTACTCTGTCAAAAGCTTTCTCAAGACCCATAAATAAGTGGTATAGTTTCTTTCTCTATGCATGGTATTTGTCCTGTAAAGGCTAGTTGCTGACTCATAAAAACTACTTCAGCTATTGACTTTTCTTGCATGAAGCCAAATGGACAATTTTCATAATCTTGAAAAAATATTTATTTGGCTATGAACAATGGCCTTGTTTCATTTTTCATCTCTTCCTAATGAGGAATCCAACTTCTTCAACTTTATCATACTTAAATTTTCACCGTATTTCAAGGAGAAATCCTTTGGGGGGAGCCTGACAAGTTTAAAAGATATAGCAGGAAACTATTGGCTTCATTAGTATACTACATCAGTGTACTGTTTTATTTTCCCTAGGGATGAGATTACTGAATTACATACATAATTTCATAAAATATTATTCTTCATGTAATACAGAGGAGTAGTCTTGTATATAATGAATGAAT
This sequence comes from Macrobrachium nipponense, assembly GCF_015104395.2. NCBI lineage: Eukaryota > Metazoa > Arthropoda > Malacostraca > Decapoda > Palaemonidae > Macrobrachium > Macrobrachium nipponense. Next base: position 73,388,600 of record NC_087200.1, read on the forward strand.
AACTTTATATTACTATTAGTAGACCCCAAAAAATTAATGCTTAAAACTGCCTATTTTGTTATGTAGTTCAAACTCAAGAAAAACCCACTAAAATGCTTATAACTAATTTTTTAAAATAATTTTATCACAAAAAGTGCATTTAATCATGAAATTTATATGAAAATACAGTAATTTGCAGATATATCTCGTGGAAAAATGCCACAAATTTCACCTGATTAATGGGTAGATATCGTCCACAGAGAAATCCACAGATACGTGAGTCTGCAAATGCCGAGAATGTGAATATGGGGGGTCTGCTGTATATATAAATTGTAAAACCTTGACAAATTATTATGCACTTGGCTATGTAGTGAATAACATACCAATCACAAGACCTATGCACTTACAAATTACACACAAGAATACAATGTCTGATGAAGACAGAATTATGTGAAAACTTGATGCTGCAAGACCAATTCCATCTACCAAAGATTATGTAAGGCATACATGTGCAAAATCTAAATCTGGTATACAGTATAAAATGAAAAGAAAAACCGGTCATCATATACGTAGTGTAAAACATGTTAAATGAATTAATAATCCCCTGCTACCCCTGTGAATAATAAACATGTTGTCTTGCATTGCTGCTCATTTTGCAATGTCTCTGTTATAAGAATCATATATAATGTACAGTTCCCTCCATAAATTTCAATAAACAACATATGGTTATTGGTAAGCCATACTGGGACTATTATGGTAGTACTGCAGTGGCCTTTGACAATTTATCTAGGGTTATTTTGTTTTGTTACGAAGAACTTGATTGGCTGGAAGTATCTTGATGAAAATTTGCTCTCATCAATTTTGTCTAGTAAAGCCATTGTAAAAAACAAGCAACAATGTAATAATAAAGTATGATTATAAGAATACTATTGATATTACAAGTTTCAAAGGAAAATACACATTACAAAAATTAGGATAACAACAATCTGTTAAAAATGGTATTGTAATGATACAAATAGTTTTTAGATACTTACCTGCAGGTAATATATAGCTTATCCTCTTGACGCACGCAGAATTTCAAACTCGCGGCACCGCTAGTACCACTGGTTAGTTCAGGTGATGGCCCAAACCCCGCTCCCGTGCGTGGTACTTGGAACTATTCCCTTTTCCTCAGATTTTCGTCTGGAACCCTGTCTCCGTGAGGGGTAGAGGGTGGGAATTTAATTAGTATATACCTGCCCAGGTAAGTATGCACAAAACTTTAATCTGTAAAAATCATATTTAATCCTAATTAGCATACATCACCACCATTAGTTTCTCATGAGCAGAACCTCTCCTCTATACTAACAAAAATTTAGGACAGGTCTTGTCTTTTCAGTAATAGTCTCTTTCATAGGTCATATCATTTTCAATGCTTTAAACTCCAGAGTTACTACTTAGTGAAGCTACATGACTAAATCTAGTGGAGTGGGATGTTGCCCCCTTCTAAATATATAGCAGCTAAACTTAATACATATACAAATGTAATTTTTAAAAGTATGCTTTGGACGAAGTCCATCCAACAATTTACAAGTAACAGGTATGCAGGTACAAAGTAGCTCAACCATAAAGACAGCATCGAAATACCTTCCAAGGGTCCAAACAGACTTGCCCCAGTTATTTCTCAAATCCATACCGATGGACATTACTTTAGTCGAACTTCAAATGCAAAATACTTGTCTATAAAGTTCTCTTACTAATAAGACTCAAGGGTTAGAAAAAAAAAAAAAAAATCATGTGACGCATAAACACGGTGATATTGAATTGTATATTCAATCAATAAGTATGTGATTACTCTCCTGACCCAACTCATGAAATTTAAAGTTGCTTGCTTTGCTAAGCCACAATAGAAGATGAATGATACCTAGATCTTGAAACCATTCGAAACCACACTTATAGCATGTATCAACTGAATGAACTTGAAGGGGAGGGTGTCCTTAGACTCAGTAAATTTCTAGTATAGACAATCCCTAGAGTGTTCCTGCCATTCACTGTCAAGCTTTTAAATATCTCGGGTTTTATCTCATTGAACATATGGCTTTAAGACCTATGATAAGAGTTTCCAGATAATAGATATTGACCTTGAAGTAAAAAGTAAGGAAAAAAATTCTCTACACTGTGAGAACCTATTTGTATGACAACATTCTGTCATGACCAAGGCTTGCCCTCATTGTGGATTCTTCTTTCAATTTCATTTTCACAATGGTCATCTTTGCTGGTGATTTCCTTCATTAAAGCGACAATAGAAACTGTTTTTTAATTTGAGCGGAAAAAAAAAGATTGCTTCTACGCATGACGTTTCTTTCTTTTTGATGTAAAAAGAATAATGATCATATATCAATAACGTAGCACTAGATAAAAGCTTACAATAACAAAAGAATTAGTTTTCCAATACTGTATATATCAAATGTTTCCTACCAATATCATTCTTAGGCAACTGGACGAATCGTTGGCTTAGATTTATTTTTCTAAACTTTGTAATTGAGAGAAGGCCAGTATATTATAAACAGCTGCTTGGTGGCCTAAGTTGTTTTGTTCCCATGTTGTGTTTGGTAGACCTGAGTCCTGAGGTCAGCAAAATCAATTTCCCATGATGTAAATTCACTTTCAGGTAGATAGCAAAATGACTGCATATTGTCCCAGAACCAGGTCTAATAGCCTAAATTCCATAGATCTGTCATGCCATGTTATATTTCATGTTATATTAGATCCCCATTAACCTCACCAATAGTATTAAGCAAATAAATCTATCTGTTTTAGAACTACACCTCCTTTGAACAAATATTTTTAGTTTTCTCCTGAGTGCCGTTATAAAATTCAGTTATTTGAATGTTGGCAACTATAAACAGGTTGAGTGTATATTACAGGCCCTTTACCTATTCAATTGCATGACCTGATTTATAGTGCCTTCCCTGACCATTCTAATGCATTCGTAGTTGGCGGAAACTGCCAACAGCCATTTTCCATCACTGTCTCGAATCTTTGATAGCAGCTGTTATGTCTCCCTCTCTCATCTTGTATTCATCAATTAATCACTTTTTACAAGCATCTTGTACCCCTTCACTAATATCTAGCTGATTTTACCCTTTGCTGGCCCACATGGTTCCCTTCTCAGTATTCCTGTGGCTTTTGTAATGATGTTAATGTACATTTTGACCTTTTTCCATGACTGAAACTCTTTGTGACTATCCTGTAGTATATATGTTTGAATTATATCTGTTAGTTTGGTTAATGTTTGGTTTATCGTAATTATGAGTTGAATGTCTTGGAGAGATCATATAAATGGCTTGGCATGGTATAATTACAGAAATAACAACTGCGCATCATACATTGCCAATACCTGTCAGTAGAGCTTCCTCTATCTCTGCTTTGAAATTTTTTTTCAGAAAGTAAGGTTTTTTTTTACCTACCATCTGGAGGAACTTGAATCAAAAGGTGACAGACTCGTCAATAACCCAAATCTAAACCAGAAAATAAATTTGTCAGCAATGTTTTCTTGTTTGTTCTCTAGTCTATTGTCAAGCAGTGTGCTGCATTTTTCATCTGAGCCTTAAAGGGTCATTCAAATTGGATTTTTATTTATGGCATCTTTGATTAAAGATGAAAAATCGATTTAGTTTTCGTAGAATTACACATAAAACTAGACAGCCTCCTTTGTAAAGTTCTATGGATTATGAACTTGGTTGAATGATACTGAACCTGTTTCAGTCAATTTTGCCCTGAATTGTCTTTGAGTTAAATACTATTCAGTAGTACAAGATGTATTACTCCTAATCCCTTGATTGGAGATATCATTATAGACAATGATTTTTTTACCTACATCTGCAGTCAAGTTGCCAGATAACCATCAATTGTATAGTCTTGAACTTCATGAGTCCCCATGACCCATGGTAGACAAAGACTGTTACAAACAAATTATCTGTATTTAGTGCATAAAATGGGATTTTGACGTAAGGAAAAATCTATTTCTGGGCGATTGGCTCGTGTCGCCAGCGAATATCCTTTAATCTATTATTTCTAGGGTAAATGTACTAACACATACCAGAGAATAAATAAAATAAAGAAAAAGGTCAGTATAACTGGACTCGCTCACCCTCCAAGAGGGTGTCGGTATGACACTAGGCGAGTGAGACCACTACCACGAGCCAAAATACCAATAAAATCTCCCACAACAAAACCCTCCATGAGGAGAGCCGACCCACAGAGTGAGCAGCTACAAAAGCCCAAAACAACCCCTATTAACAAAATAATTTATTCCTCATTATTTATCCAATGGTTCCCAGCAAAAATAATCAACTGTTATTAGGCAACTCAAGGAGTTGCTGACTTGGATTTTTTAGCCACAGAAATCGAGAGATTTCCAATACCATGGTATCCTTCAACCATAGTTCCCCCTGAACTTATACATACAACGTTACACTGCTACTGATATATGAGGTTAATACAAAATTCAGGATGCAGCACATCACTTGTTTATTCTTTTATGTCTTTTTTTCTTCATTCAAAGCAACTACAGTCTAATCTAATGCCAATATATAATCTGTCTACACTTCTCAGATAGTTTTCAAGTCTAACATACTCCCGCTGACAGAAAAAAATGTGTAGCTCTATGAAGAATCGACAACATAATAAGACTTACCAAGCAGTCATGTTATTCTACAAAACTATATAACTTATCAAAACGAATTCCTATAAGCTTTCTTAAAAAATTAAGGCAAAGAGGTATAACATTGATAAGCCATTACATCAAATATAACTCTGATCTCTCATATTTATATGCCATCACTAGGCATAGGTCGTGACAATATCAGCACACATTCAAAGTCGCCTGGCTATGAAGTCAGTGTCTCTAATTGTATGGTTATTTTAACTGGTTGCTTTGGAGGCCATGTGACATGAATAGCTTCGTATGAAGCTATTCATGTCACATGGCTCGACATATAATCTTGTAGGTCCCTTAAGGCTGTAAAATGGTAAATGTTACTACAAATTCACCACGCAATTTTACAAGTTAATCAATTTTTTTTTTTTTTTTTGGATGAATTACATAGCATGAGTGTGCATATTTATGTACAATATATGCATATGCCATAACTGTTAAGGGCCGAGATAACCTATAATACAGGATCTATCATTATTATATGGAATTATCCATATCATTTGAATTCGGTGTATAACAAACCTCCTGCAAGCTCCCAACAACCACACTGAAAATAATCATAGTAACAGACAATATGTCCGGTATTCTGTGATCTGAAGCTGCCTAGAATTAAGACAATGTGATTCATAAAGAGTCAATGACCTCGGCATACTTAATATAAACCAGTGTGTGGGTGGAAGTTGGCGATGTATAGCTAAAGACAGAATACGATATTTACTTTGCTTGGTAATTTAAAGCTGGTAAAAATAACCGATATTTACTTTGCTTGGTAATTTAAAGCTGGTAAAAATAACCAACTCTTTTATAATTTTTGTGTCTCATTTCTTTGTAAATATATCCACATTATCATGAGGCCATTATATACAGCGATTTACATAAATAAAGAAAATGCAAATTAAGAAACAGGGCATATAAATTGCTCCAGCCAATTACGAATGTTGTTACAATATGAAGACACATTCACATGGGAACAGGTAAACAAAGACCTGCAGTGTTACCATAACATTCTTATAAAATAGGAACCAATGGGTGAAGGTAGCTGTATCGAAATTCCTAGAGGGAACTGTACATGTGGCTACAATATACTACGTATATACATACTATGTCAAAATCTGTAACTTTAAAACTATGGGTATCTTTCATTATGTACTGAAATCTTTTAATTCAAAAATACAAAAAAATACATTTTACATTAATTCTAATACCTCATGAGCTTATCATTTCACAACAGCCACACAAACTTAATGAGATTATATGGACTTTGTCACTGTACTGTCATTTAATTAATGAAAAAGTGTGTTATATCTCTTAGTTATAGGAACTTATACTCTCCAAAAAAAAAAGTATACTTCTCATACATTGCTGTCTAGATCTTTCAATCTTAACATATTTTACACAATTGCTTTCTACAGCTTTCATTCTTAACTTATTTTAAACAAAATAAATTTTATCATCACAAAGTATATATCTACCATTAATGATAGTTCATGCCACCAAGGATACAAGAGTAACCATATTCATCATTTTACCACAATGGGTTTTTAAGTTAGAAGTGTATTATATTTCATGACCATACGGAATTTTGAGAAATCAAATATCAAATACATGGCACAGCATTAGGAAAAGTAAAATTCAATGTTATATCATCTGAATCTACAAAACCATACACATATTATATGATCTAGATATTTCTACTGCACTGAAATTTTAGTATGCATCTGATAATTGAAGGAAAAATAACATGATAGGAATTAAAATATAAAAGTTCTATAATCAGAGACTAAGCGCACTGATCAAAACAATAATACAAAACATCTATAAAAAGACTTGAATTCCTAAGCAAATTACAAAATAAATATACCTTTCTGTTACTGAGTCCAACTTCCTACAATCAAGTTATGCTATAATGATTCCATGATTAAATAACCATGAGGAAGAAACAAATGATAGCTCCAGCTGAAAAATAACAAATTGAACTTCTCCAGGTTTACTGCAATGCCTAGGCTTCAACAAAACTGGAGAAGACAGTCCCTGGCCCGAGCTAACTTCACCATGGGACTTGCCAACACCAGCCAATCGTCAAGGTATCTCAACAGGCGAATCCCCTGAGCATGGGCCCATGTCGAAACCAGGGTACTGGGCCCATGTCGAAACCAGGGTAAAGACTCTTGTGAACACTTAAGGGGTTGTAGTCAAACCGAAGCAAAGGACCTTGAGCAGGCTCTCCAAGGCTGAAGCAAAGGAATCTCCTAGACAAATGGTGAATTGGGATCTGGAAATAAGCGTCTTTCAAGTCTATCAACAGCATGAAGTCATTCTGCCTTACTGCTGCCAAAACTGTCCATGGCATCTCCATTCTGAACCAGGAAGATCCAACTGTAGAACCCTAGTGAAGGACTATGAACTTCCTCCAGTGCGCCCTTGTCCAACATCTCTGACATTTCCTCCCCAAGTGCTTCAGAGAGCCTCAAGCATAAGTCAGGCTGAGAATGGGATGATCCATGAGAGGAGGAGGGAAGTCAAAAGGTAGTAGATACCCCACCCAAGGGGACATCCACTACCTACTTCCCCACTCCTTGGTATGCCATCTGGCCCAATGACCCACCAGGTATCCCCCCATCCGTGGTAACAGGTAGGAAGTGGCAGCCCTCTCTATCATAACCTGCGCTGCCTCTTCCCCTAGTCCCCCTTCCTGGCTTGGCGGAACAGGACTGAAAGGGATGCTACTGCTGCTTTGACCTAGATGGAGCTGTAGGCTGAGGATTCCTAACAGACGCTGACTGCCTGGCAGACTTCCTTGGAGGAGACAGCCTACTCTGCCTTGGAGGAGGAGGAGGAGGCCGAAAACGAGCCTCCAACTTCATGACTGCCTGCTAAGCAAGCCTTCCCCTGGTATCAACACGCTATCAGACTATCGCATCCTCCAGCTGCGTCCTGGGAAAGAGAAGCTGCCATTCCAGGCGGTCCCCATTCTGTAGAGAAGACAAGGACTCAGGGTCCACTGAGCTTGTCACCTTTGACAGGGCAGCATCCCTCCTAATCAGGAGTAGGTTGGTCCACAAATTAGCACTGAGATGACCCAGGTAAGAAATGGCCTTAGCACCAAACTGAAGCAACCTGATAAAGGAAGGCGAGCTGATGGAACCTCCTTCAAGACAACACGACATTATCCTGGCCAGCGCAAGTCCAGCCATGACACAGTAACACAGTACGGAAGGCAGAAGAGCAGTCGACTCCAAAGTCGAGGCCTCTTGAAAGGACAATGAAGGGCCCTCAGCCCTCACCAGATCCACAGTTAAGCCAGGCTTTAAACAGATCACATCCAGATTAATTTGATGAGACATCAGCTGTGCCACGTTCATCAAGTAGTACTTCCTATACAGCACAAGAGGAGGGGGGAGAAGCTTAAATGACCTATTCGATTACTGGGAGCTGTCCCCACCCAAGACCAAAGTGTCAACATGCTGCAAAATCAATTGAGCATGACCCAAACATGGGTACTCAAACAATGCTTTGGAATCCTGTCTCAAGCTAAGCAAGGACTCTATGCTCGTAGGGGTCATAGAAGACAGAGCCTGTGTCCTCCCTGCAAGATTATTGAAGTCACAAATGAGATCAATAACCTCCAAAAAAGCAGACAGAAACTCTTGACTCTCCCCCTCCTCTGATCCAGCACAAGAGGGCAACAACGCGATGAAGAGTCAAGAAAGATCCCTATCCTTCCCAGCACCCACTGGAGAACCTTCCCTTGGAATCCAGGTGACATCCCTTCCACCAGAAGGACAACACACATGGACAACAGAAGACCTTGTGCACAAGGACCTACGTACACAGTCACATAGTAAACCACATAACGGTTGTGAGGCGGATTACATACATGAACATGTGATGGATTACGTACATGGCCATACGATGGAGCACATACATGGCTGTAAGATGGAGCACACAGACAGTTGTGCGAGAGAGCACGTACACGGCCGTGCAATGAGGTACATATCCAGTTGTGTGATGGGGCACATACACGGTCGTGCAACGGAGGACGTACAAGGTCCTGAGAAGTCAACCGACGAAGGGGAGAACATCCTGCAGAAGGAGACCGCACTTTATGCCTCAAAGAACCATGATCCCTGACTCTGCAAGGCGAACAACACAAGTAGGAACTCCTTGGAGAACAATAACAAGAGAGCCTGGGCCTCTTGGACACAGGAGGAAGGAGGTCCATTCCATCACACAGAGAGACCTACTACGACAAGAGACACATCCACGGCCAACAACAGTCTCAAGGCTCTGGAGTAGGAGAAGTCCTGGAAGGACCTGGATCAGCAACCTGGGAAGGATGCAACTTCGAGTTCTAAACCCCTTCGGTACCACATGACGTATAATCAGCGAGATGCTGCATCCCACATTTTCCCAACTTACCCTAGAGTCCGTTTAACCCTGAATGAAAAGGTTATACTAACATCTATTCTGCTTTATATATTGTTGGAAATGAATGTGAAGTCATATATACACACATGAGTATATATTTGTATAGTACACACATACACACATATACTATACATATATATAACACTTACTTTTACTTCTCACCATATCAACCCATGAATTTTCCCTTTTTTCTGTGGATTTTCTTGAAAAAATAATGCAGCTCTCTCATTAGCCCATGAACAAAGAGTTTTCACCATGTTATCATAAAAAAAAATTATATGCATCCCCAGGCATAAGGAAAAGTGCATCCCAACCCTCAATTTATCCCTGAAAAAACATCATGAAAGTCTGGCTACATTGTTGGACGATGATCCTCAAATATGTTGGTAAAAAATGTAAACCCACCTTCCACTGCTCATTCTTCCAAGTCATTATCCCTTATTTCATTTATTTCATCACTTGAGAGCCACTATCATACTCTTCCTCAGAAGGAACATATTCCTCGGAAGAGATATCACTGTTTTCACTCATGGTTCTGCAATAAAAATGCAAATAAAACAAAGAAAATCATCAGAGAAAATGGAGAAAATTGTGAAAAAACATGCCAAGATAGGCTGATAAAAAAGGAGGAGAAGCTTAGTGTGTGTTAGTAAAGCCTACCCAAGCCAGCAAAAACTAATAGGAGACATAACCCAACACTATGAGCTTTCCTCTTGCACTATGGAGTTATGACGACATACATATGTCACTGGGTGCGTCACTGCACCCTCCATGACGTCGTAGAAACATCATGGTCCCGAAGGGGTTAATCGGAGCATTCTCACCCTTGCAACGATCTCAAACAGGCTGAGGAGACAATGAATTATTTGGCCTACAACAATTCTTGCTAGAAACTGTAGAATACCTCTTGCTAAACACAAAGTCCAGCCTATCAACCATTGCTATAAAAAATGCCTCCAAAGGGTTGACAAGCAACTGCAATGACATCATGGACTAGGCTGGGAGTGACATCACAGCAACAGGCGGAGGAAGTGACGTCACAACCAGAAAGGCTGCTGGGAGTGACGTCATGGGATCCAGACTGGCAGGCCAAGTCAATAGCCTCGCTGACAGCAGGATAAAGGACGACCCAGGATTCATCATAGTTGTTGATAGCGTTTCATAAGACAGCAGCACACATGAGCCAAAGTAGTGGAGACCAGGAGGAGGGGGAATTGCTGGGGAAGCCAGAGCGGAAAGACAAGCAGCCATGAAATACAGCAATGGCAATTCAAGGAGGAGGTACCCTGCAGGCCTAAGGAAGCCCATATAGCTGCCATCTTGTGTGAATCCGAATCTGAAACAAAGAGGAAGGGACTCCTCTCTCCCAGGAGGGAGATTACCTTCCATGTGAGAGCGGGTAATGTTATACATACACAAACTCACCCTGCACAACTGCCAATACTACTTCCAAAGACAAATCAATGGAAGAAAAGGAAGAAGACAGGGTGTTAACAGAAGATAAAGCAGAGGGAAAAATTCTGGAAGAAAGGGAAGCACCATTGTCCACTCAGGGAGGCAAAAAACCTTCCCAAGAAGGACAAGTAGCCATCCTACCCTCCTCCATCTTTTGTAGAAACTCTTCCACTACGACACAGACCACAAACGACATTCCGGGCAAAGATTAGTTACATTACAAAAATTCGAATAGCACCTACTGCAAGTAGTTGAATGGGGGTCAGTCAGAGAAGAAGCTAAAAGCCTAGAACAGGGAAATCCTTGGACTCCCAGACACAACCGTTGACAGGTCCTAGTCTTTTTGGCTGTACTATTATAACACACAGAAGGCACACACACACTTAAAAGCATAAATAAATAACAGGCAAAACAAAGAAACCCGCTTGGGCAGGAGGAAAGTAAATGCGAGCATCCACACTTGAGTGTGTCACAGCATGCAGATGTGGTTGGTGACCAGTCTTTACCTCATATAAACATTGTTGCCAGATGCCACAGATTCCTTGCATTACAATCTTTGGTTGTTTTTAATTGGTTTCCAGCTGGCACTAGAAGATTATCCTATTGTTAAGACCGAAGGTTTGTTCTGCATATGAACAAATATACGTATAGCATACAAAAGAACCGTAACTTTCTTATAATATACGTAGTACTTGTGTATCAAATTTCGTTCAAAAACATGATTTCATCATATACATCTTGTATGGTACAAAATGTGTTTTCAGTAGATTACACTATGACTGTCTTGGTTTTGACAGATATCGCTGATAATGCATATTACATCCAATACGACTAGAATCCAGAGTTCATTAGTCTAAAAGTGAATCTTCATACATTAAATCAGGCTTAACTACAATGCGACATGTCTTAAAAATTCATCACTATGCATTTCTTATAATTAACATCCACTTGCTACTACATGCAAGGCACTGGAATAAACAAGCAAGTACTGACATAAACAACTGAATCGAGAAACAGCCATTTACCAATGTTAGTTACGTAACTAACACATGTTTATTAAGGGTTGCATTACAGCTGTCAACTTGTAAAAAATTTGCTTATTTTCAATAATTACTTCCATAAATAAGAATAAACCTGCTATTTGATAGTGTAGCTGCTGTTCATCCTCAAAGGAGCATACAAAAGAAATTAACATGTGATGAAATGGCTTAGCTCCTAATCCCAATAATCCAGACTAATTTTTGGTCTGAGTGTACTGTCACAGGTTATTACCCATTTTCTTTATTCCGGATACCCATAGGGTTTGGCAATAAAGAACAGGAAACAACACATCAACCATTATATGTATTATTCTTACAGTTAAAAAGGTGACTTATTTATGTTGGGTCTGGCTGTGGGATTATTGCACCTTCCCCAGCAATATTTCAGCATGGCCACAGCAATGGTGTTTCATGAATTTTTTATTCAACGTAGTCACAGCTTATCAACAGTTTCTTTATTCTGGGTACCAATTCAGGTCTGGCAGAAAGAACAGGAGACACAAACCTATAAATGTATCCAATGTGGTTCTACTGTGATTTAACTAATTATGTTGGGTCTGGTTGCAGGATTATTGCGCCGCCTTCACCAGTTCAGGAACACTGTCTCTAATAACCAGTCTGTACACTCGAAGACTTCTTCGAAGGAAACATTTTCGAAGTAAGTTAACGATGTACTCACCTTTTGGAGGTCATGCAATTGAAGAAAGGAGTGAGGGTCTGCCTTTTCAATGAGGGCCACTGAAATAATTCTTAGTCCATGTAATGAGAGTGGTTTGTTTGTGCTACGGTGTAGGAAAAATACGACCTTCTGGGATATTTGCTGTGACATCTAGGTATGTAATTCTTAAGTGCTTGAATGAGGCATAATGTTTAATATGAAATACTGAAGTCCCTTATCAGAAAATGAGATTTTCCCTTTAAAAAGTTCTTCATTCTTGGCCAAGAACGATAGGCCAGGAAACAACAGCAAATAATACAAATGATAACTAGGTGTATGAGTGGTGAAAATTTTAATGTTGTCCTTGTCTAAGAGAGCTCATGATGCCAAAACAATCAAGAAGACTGCCTTTTGCAGCATATGAGTTGTAGTTGTATTGGGCCCATAAATTGAGCTGATGACATGAGTCTAAGAACCTTATTCAGGGACCAAGTACATAATGGAAACCTTCCAGGAGCTGACCTTTGCAGCGTAAAAGACTGGAGAATGGAATTAACAATTTCTATATTAGAATCAATTCCAAAACCATAAGGCAAGGGTACTGCCAATGATGCCTCATATGCCATGCTTGTTGAAACAGCAGACAAGCTTAAAACAGCAAGGTGCTTGACCTCAAAAGGTAATCTAATGTAAAACTGTTTAAACAGATTTCAACTGGGCTCTCAGTGTGGGGGTAATCTAACTACATTCCCATACAGACTGGTATGTTGGATAGATGATGTCATAGTTTTTGCACTAGGTACCTAACAATGTTAGGCAAATAATTCTCACAGTAAACTAGATTTAAAATGCCATGTGAAGCTCACGGCTCAGAAAGGAGGCTGCATAGACGACTTCCCCGCATTCTGTCTGGAATATAACAACTGACAGCAAGGAATCTATTCTTTCGCCTGTTTTGGAAGAAATAAGGAACCAATGACCATTTGGCTAATTCAAGGCTCCAAGGCAAGTGGTCCCACTGAAAGCTAGTAAACTGTTCAAAGCTTTCCAAATCTGGGACAATGAAGGAAAAAGATATATTGTCCTCTATCTGTTTCAGTCTTATAGGAATGCAACTCTTGTTATTGCCTGAATGTCCAGGTTCAGAGACACTACACTGGAAGCTGATGGTTCTTGCCTGTGGCAAACTGGTCCACTTGCAGATTGTGGAAGCATATTAGAAACGGCTGGCTTGAGAGGAGCTCAGCATAGCCTAACCTTTTTATAGAAGACATTGTAATCATATTGACAAGGATAAACAAAATGTAAGTCCCTTTTGGAGGTTTCAGCTTTCTGAAATGGAAAGACAGCCAATAGCCCAAGGAAGCTGGTATGACACTCCCTCCAAGTAAGTGACCATCTTCTCCCTAAATGGCAATCCTCCCTAGGGCCCCCCAAAACTTGTCAAGGAGGCATCCGTATGTATATTATCACTCGTACGAACAGTGGTGTCAAGTCAACCTTTTTTCCAGAGATCTGTTCCATGTCCAGGTCCATGGACAGAGCATCTTCCCAATCTCAGATGAAGGTGATCACAAAGGCTTTTCCTGGTATGCAAGAGCCAGACTGTTAAATCCCACAGTCACAATCTAAAGATTAGATCTCCTGTGGACCCAAACTGTAACAGGCTCAGACTTCATTCAAACTGTCGTCTGGAAAAACTCAGCTGTGCAAAGAACCTACTAAATCCGTTCTTATTCTGGTTTGAGTGCTTTGGGAAGAGACAGCTGGCCACAAATAGTAGCCCAACAAAGTTTCAGCCTTGGAAAAAAGTTATAGAGTGGGACTTGTTCATATTAAGAAACCTTTTGACTGGAGTCTGTCAACTACCACTCTCAGGTTTTGTCAACAATCTTTTCTGGTGACTTCCCAAATTAGCAAATCTTCTGGGTACGCCACCAGTTAAAATCTTTCATTCCTGAGCTCCCATAAAATAGGTAGAGTAGATATAAAAATTTATGGAAACAGCATGCTTCTTCAAATTTGATGGGTTAAGGATTACCCTTCGTTTGGAGGAATGCTTCTTGAGGAATATCCTTATTGACAGATATGCCAACCTCAATGGTACAATGGTCGAAAGTACTTACGTATAGGCCTGCAGACCTTGGACTTGATGATAGCTGGAACATCTGTGAATATGAGATCTCATACATTACCGGAAATATGTGTGGGTTCCTAAATTAAATGAACAAAACTGGAGGATTCACAGAACTAGCCATGTTGATCTGTGGAATTTGAATTAAGCCATTCACTGTGCTTTGCATTGCAGTCTCCACATAAAATGAATGAAGCTTCTGAATCACGTGACCGAGTCATACTAACCCTCTCCAAGAGACAGTCACATATAGAATCACCAATATGCATTTGGATTGACATAAATAAGGAGAAAGAGATGGATCAAGGTAGGTTCTCCTCTGCCACGAAATCTTGGTGGCATAGACGAACAGACATTACAAGATTTGCAAACCACTTCATGCACCTCTGCCATGGATCTTAATTTACATGATTATGAACAGGGTTTGTCATCTACAATGAGGAAGGGTAACACCCAATGGAATCCCTATGGAACTACAAGGAGAGAACTTCTTGGCCTAATTTCTACAAGTCTGCATGCTTCGAGAAGAGGAGAGTGGGATAAGGGGAGGGCAAGGAAAAATGATATTGTAATGATACAATTAAGTTTGTTCATACTTACCTGGCAGATATATATATAGCTGTATTTTCCGAAGTCCGACAGAAATTAAAAAACTTACGACACACGTAGTGGGAGTCAGGTGGTTAGTACCCATTCCCGCCGTGGGAGGCGGTATCAGGAATCATTCCATTTTCTATTCATAATTTTTATTTCCACTGTCTCCTGAGGGGAGGTGGGTGGGTACTTAATTATATATATCTGCCAGGTAAGTATGAACAAACTTAATTGTATCATTACAATATCATTTTGTTCATGAAACTTACCTGTCAGATATATATATAGCTGAATCCCACCTTTGGTGGTGGGAGTAGACAGAATAGAAGATTTTAGGAAACATATATATGCAGATAAATGATATCTTGATTCCTTACCTGTTAGCATAGCTGACTTCGTGGTTACTGCCGCGTAAGTCTGCTTGTGCTATTGGAGTTGCCAGCGAGGTAGAGACCTATATAGCTGGTGCACTCAAGATGATCTGTCAACGGGGGCGTGACCACGATGTGACTAGACCATTGACCATACAATGAGGGCAACGAAGTAAAAAACCACCTGGCCTAGTCTACCAAAGGTATACCACTAAACTAGACTAAAGAAGGGAGATCCGCCTCGGGCGGTCAACCCCACAACCAAAAAACACACACAATTAAAAGCTCACCTAACCACTAAAGGAAAGGATGAGTGTACCTATGCCTCCCCCAAAACAGTGTCTGCAGCGACGTATGGTCCAGCGACGAGCAATGTTCGTATGTCGCTTTCACCGCAGGTAGTGTGAAGCGACCGAGTTGCTCCGCCAATATGCGGCACTCAAAATGTCACTGAGTGCCATATTTCTGTGAAAGGCTATCGAGGTCGAAATAGCCCTCACCTCGTGGGCATTCACTTTTAAAAGCTTCATGTCACTATCACTACATGTGGAATGAGCTTCCTTAATGGTGTCTCTCAAGAAGAAAGAAAGCGCGTTCTTTGACATGGGAAGATCGGGCCTTCTTAACCGAGCACCACAAGTTGCCCGAAGGTCCTCTACAGTCCTTCGTTTCTGTCTAAATAGAATTTGAGAGCCCTGACAGGGCACAGGACTCTCTCTGGCTCATTACCCACGATCTCTGTCAAACCCTTGATTTCAAATGTCTTGGGCCAAGGGTTGGACGGGTTTTCGTTCTTTGCTAAGAACATAGGGCTTAAGAACAAACAGCATCAGAGTTCTTAAACCCAACATGCTTGCTTATAGCCTGGATCTCACTAACTCTCTTCGCCGTCGCCAGAGCAGTTAGAAAAAGTGTCTTCCTTGTAAGGTTTCTAAGCGAAGCTAAGTTGAGAGGTTCAAAATTACTGGACATCAAAAACTTTAGAATAATGTCTAAGTTCCAAGAAGGGACTCTTGGTTGAGGTACCTTCGAAGTCTCGAAAGACTTCAGAAGATCATGAAGGTCTCTGTTGTTGCTAAGTCCAGTCCTCTATGCCTAAAGACTACAGAAAGCACACTTCTGTAGCCTTTTATCGTAGGCACCGCTAAGCGAACTTCATTTCTCAAGTAGAGAAGGAAGTCTGCGATCTGGCTCACAGAGGTAGAGGTGGAGGAAAACTGCCTTTCTTCCTTTGCACCAGCTCCGGAAAACAGCCCACTTGGATTGGTATACGGCAATAGAAGAAGGTCTTCTTGCCATTGCGATTGCTTTCGCCACAGGTCTTGAAAAACCCCTCGCTCTGGCCAACTTCTGGATAGTCTGAACGCAGTCAGACTCAGAGCGGGGAGGTTTTTGTGATACCTCTCGAAGTGGGGCTGTTTGAGTAGATCTATCCTTGGAGGCAGAGTCCTCGGAAAGTCTACTAGAAAGGACATGACCTCTGTGAACCAGTCGGTCGCTGGCCAGAAGGGGGCGATGAGAGTCATCCTCGTTCCCTCTGATTGCCGCGAATTTCCTTATTACTTCCCCTAGGACCTTGAACGGGGGAAAGGATATACGTCTAGTCCCGTCCAGTCCCAAAGAAGGGCGTCTACTGCTACTGCTCCTGGGTCTAGAACTGGTGAGCAGTACAGCGGGAGTCTCGTTGTCCTGGAAGTTGCGAAGATGTCTACGAGAGGACATCCCCATAACTTCCACAACCTCTGGCATACTTCCTGATGAAGGATCCACTCCGTCGGCAGAAGTTGACCTTGTCGACTGAGCAGATCTGCACGGACGTTTTCTACCCCTGATATGAATCTCGTCAGGATAGAGACGTCGTGTGCCTTCGCCCATAACAGGATCTCCTTTGCAAGGAAGAACAGGGATCGAGAGTGGGTTCCTCCCTGTTTCTTGAGGTATGCCAGGGCTGTGGTGTTGTCCGAGTTGATCTGCACCACATTGCCGGAGACTTCGTTCTGAAAGAACTGGAGCGCCAGATGAACTGCTGCCAGCTCCTTGAGGTTTATGTGCCAGGACACCTGTTCCCCTCTCCAGGTGCCTGAACACTTCCTCCCCCCCCAGTGTTGCTCCCCACCCCGTGGAAGACGCGTCGGAAAACAACACTCAGGTCGGGGTTCTGAAGCTTGAGGGAAAGCCCTCTGCGAGCTTCAAAGGGTCGGTCCACCATCTTAGATGTTCCTTTACCTCTTCTGATAACACCAGAATCGAATCCAAAGTGTTTTGGTGCTTCCAATTGTCGGCAAGGAAGAATTGAAGAGGTCTGAGGTGCAACCTCCCTAGGGAAAACAAACTTCTCCAGTGAGGAATGGTCCCCAGCAGACTCATCCATTCCCTCACCGAGCATGATTCCTTCCCCAGAAAGGTTGACACTTTGCTTAGGCAATCTAGTTGTCGCCCCTGGGACGGAAAGCCCGAAAAGCCACTGAGTCCATCTGAATCCCCAGATAGACTAAAGACTGAGAAGGGGTCAGATGTGACTTTTCGAGGTTCACCAGAAGCCCCAGGGACTTCGTTAACGACAAAGTCGTGTGAAGGTCCTCCAGACACCGGTCTTTCAAGGAGGCTCGTACGAGCCAGTCGTCCAGGTAGAGAGAGATCCTGACATTGGAAAGATGAAGCCACCTCGCAATGTTCTTCATCAGAGGGTAGGGGAATACCATGGGAGCAGTGCTGAGTCCAAAGCAGAGCCAGCCCTGAATTGAAACACTTTTCCTTTCAGGACAAAACCGCAGGTATTTCCTGGACTGGGGGTGGATGGGGACGTGGAAATACGCGTCCTGGAGATCTAGTGAAGCCATCCAATCCCCCGGTCTTAAGGCTCCCATCACTGACTGAGGTGTCTCCCATCTGAACCTCTGCTTGATGGACAAAGAGGTTCAGGTTGGCTGACATCGAGTACCGGTCGCCATTCCCCCGACTGCTTTGGCACCAGGAACAGTCTGTTGTAAAATCCAGGGTGAATTCAAGTCGGAGACCTGTTCTACGCGTGTTTCACGATCATCTGATCTAACAGATTGTAAAGCACTTGTTGCTTTTCTCCCCGATAGGAAGGAGACATGTCCCTGGGTGTCGTAGACAGCGGGGGGGTGGTTTCAGGAACGGGATCCGGTAACCCTTAGTTAAGATGTCCAAGGACCATTTGTCCGCACCTCTCTCTTCCCAGGCTTGCGCAAAAAGCTGAAGCCTGGCTCCAACCGGTGACTGAAGGACTTCTGCTTCACTTCTTGTTCTTGGCAAGCGCAGTGGCTCTGCCTCTGGAAGTGCCTCTTCCTCGAGGGGCTGGTCTCGAGGAAGAACTACCTCGAAAGGGCTTCGATTTCTTGAGAATCGAAACTCCCGAGGACGAAGAACCGCAGGTCTCCTTGAAGATTGTGCGAGGAGATCTTGCGTGGCCTTCTCCTGTAGGCTGGTCGCAATGTCTTTTACCATAGCCTGGGGGAAGAGATGATCCGAAAACGGGAGCGAAGAGCAATTCTGCTTTTTGTGACGGAGAGACAGATTTAGCTGTAAAATTGCAAACAGGGATCTCTTCTTCAAGAGCCCTGTGCAAAGTGAGCTGTAAGCTCCTCCGAACCATCTCTGACGGCCTTGTCCATACGACATTACGCTGGACAGCTCCCCCAGACTAATCGATCGGAACTCCTAGACTTGGCATCCAGAACTCCCAAACACCAATCTAGAAAGTTGAAGACCTCTAACGTCCGAAAGAGGCCTTTAAAGGTGGTAGTCCATTTCCGTAGTAGACCGGAAACTTTCGAAGAGGACAGGTGATACCTCCTCGAGGCATCCACAATGCTAGCGAAGTCTCCTTGAGCTGACGAGGGAAGTCTAATACCTAGTCTTCTCCGTTTCATACCAAATGCCCAGCCTTCCCACTAAGTCTCGAGGTGGCAGGGCAAAAGAAGTCTTTCCCTGAGATCTTCCTTTTCTCCATCCAGTCATGGACCTTACGAAGAGCCCTCTTAGTTGAAAGGGACTTCTTCATTCTGACGAATGCCGAGACCTTGTTGATCTTGGAAGAAGAAAGTTGTGAAGGAGGAGAGCGAGGAGCTTCCGGGTGAAACAACCTCTCCAAACTCTGATTGAAGAAGGCGGGTCAAAACCTGGTAGTCGGAAGAGACTGCCGCCAAAGGTTTCTCATCATCCACTTCAACCGAAGCGTCGCTAACCTCTGCTTCCGACACAGGTGAAGTTGGAGGAAATAAGGATGGACCAAGACTATCTGGTCTAAGTTTCCAAGAGGCGCGTTGCTGTGAAGTGGAAGGCAAAGCTGACTCATTAATAGAACTCCGGTCGTATCTCTAAGACCCAAAGTAACTTGCAAAGTCTCATCACAAAAACAGGTGGAGGCGACGAAAATCACATCTTCGTCCACACCGAGCGTCCGCTGGCGCACACCTGGCGTCCACTGGCGCACACCTGGCGTCCCACTGGCGCATACCTGGCGTCCATGGCGCACGCCTGGCTGCAACTAGCGCGGGATTGGCGTCTCCACTCGCGCGCTGCTGGCGTCCGCTGGCGCACGCTGGCGTTCCCACTGGCGTGCGAATGACATTTACTAAAGCGCGCTTAACATCTCGTGCGCGCTCTGCTTCCGCTGGTGCACTCTTAGATGCCACTGGCGTTCGCTTGGCTTCCGACCGAGCGTCAGGAACATGAACTTGCACCGAAGCGTTCACGCAAGTATCGAGCTCTCGCACCGCAAGCTTACGAGCGGGTAATACCGCTTCATGCGCAGAGCGAGCAAAATCCTCTTCACGTCCTCCAGAGAGCCGCTGGGGAGTCGCACGAACTCTAGCAGGCGAAGACCAGTGGAGAGATAGACGAGCGAGGAGAGGGAGAGGGAGACCTTCTAGATCTCTTCACAGGCAGACGGTCATCCTTTCTCCTGGGACGTGGTTGCGTCCCTTTCTTAGCAAGAGCATCAGCAAGCTGTTGCTGCAAAGAGCGCAGGATCTTCTCAGTAGGAGAGGATTCCTTGTCAGGTGACGGGCTGATCCTGTGAGAAGACGAGGGGCGAGGGGACGCCTTCTTCCTTCTCCCGAAACTGCCGTAGCACGCGCTCGAGAGCGACTGGGGCGCTCAACAAAGTCATCATCCGATGACTCCTTACGCTTCTTCTGTGGCGGGAAGGCTGCGCGAACACACTCTCAGGCGATGATCGCCTCTCGAGAGCCAAAACTGGACGTGAAGCGTCACGATCACCAACGCTCCTTTTCAGCGGGCGTGAAATAGAATGAGAGCTCCACCCCTTGTGCGGGAGGAAGCCTCTGAAGAAGAGAAACACTCTTTCAGGAGGCGTGCACGCGCACGCTCCTTGGCAGTCTGTGTAACGTCAACAGATACTGCCGAAGGCACGTCAGATCGGTGTGGGCGTTCCCCGTAACCCTCCTGCGGCTTTCGACATGCCCTCCTCTCCCTGAAACCTGGGAGTCCGGCAGCGGTCTAGGCCTAGAGGCGAAATGGGGCCGATCTGACGCACCCTCCACCAACGAAGGAGCACTGTCACTGCCACTTTGCACCTTCACTTTTGCCTTCTAAGGCGAGCACTTTAGATTCTAAATTACGAATCGACTCTAAGATAAGTGTAAGGGTATTACCCTCCACAGACACTGTTTCAGGGCCCGAAGGCAACACTACAGGTTAGGAGTAGTGATTAAAGGAGGGTTAGTAGGAGAAACATGAACTTCCTGACGTTTACCTGAAACGCTCCTGGAGGAAGACCTCCTTAACCTATCCCGTTCAAGCTTACGCAGATAGGACTCATACTGCTCTCCATCCAGAATCAGAAAGACACTCACATTCCTTGCAGCGACTTTCATACATACAATCATGCTCTCTGCAACTCTTACACAAAGTATGAGGGTCTACTGATGCTTTCAGTAGCCTACCTCGACAATCACTCTTGGTACAAAACCTGGCGCTAGCCGAACTAGAACCAGACATCTTATTTAAAGAGAAATCAAGCCAAAATCAATCAAATCCACAATTAACGTGTGCCTAGCCACCGATCCAAAAGTCAAGATACCAAAAAATCAAAAAGGGGTACTTATAGTAGCCAAGTTTCCTAAATTCAAGACGGAGGTGCTGAAAACTGTGTTTACAACACCGGCGACAGAAAAATTATGAATAGAAAATGGGAATGATTCCTGATACCCGCCTCCCAGCGGCGGGAATGGGTACTAACCACCTGACTCCCACTACGTGTGTCGTAAGTTTTTTAATTTCTGTCGGACTTCGGAAAATACAGCTATATATATATCTGACAGGTAAGTTTCATGAACAAATGTAGATGTAAATAAGGAGGCTAAGGAAGAAGAGGCGGAGGGAAGCACACTTGCATTCTGCCCTGCAATGTTCCTCCTTGTTCTCCCAAAATTCCCTAATATGACTTTTACTTCACCCACAATGGCAGACATTCTTAAGAAAAAGTGCACAGTAATCCTTGGAGCCATGGAGAAAACCTACAACAGATACACTGGAGGTTAATGCAGGTGGAACGGAAGTGTCTGGAACAAAGTCCTTTGCCAAAATCATGTACGCAGTGAAGGCAGCATAGGAAAAATCTCCAGGCAACCCCTGAGATACCCAAAATGCCTTCAAACCCACCCAAGATTGAAATGGAACACCAGGAGCAGAGGTAACAAGGCCAGTCACTCCCAAGTTACTGTCTCACCATGAGCAGATGGGTTGGGTTGAGTTTCTCCTGCATGTGTTCCCTACAAGGACTGGAGAACCTGGGAAGAACAAACAATAACATACTTAGAGGGAGCAGCAGGGGCCAGAGGCTGAAAAGAAACAGAGACAGCAGAGTTACAAGCAGTATGTTATCTTCAGACTTTTTTGGCCTTTTATCAACCAGTTTTAAACATCAACCACTCTGACAGGGATCAATGGGAATATTTTGTCCAGGCCTGATCAAGAGTATAAGTCTGCTCCTTGCATAAAAAAGCATGCAAAATCAGGATCAATGGTCAAAAGCAGCAAGAAGAGACAACAAGCAACTTACCACCCAGGACATCTACACAGTTCAAAAGTCCACTTTTCCTTTGAATGGTCATCCAGCAATCTCACTATCAAAAATCCAAAGAACACTTCAAATAAAGAGGAAAAGGTTATAACAAAGCCATCCAACCGTCACACAACAAACAGTAGCAAACAATCTTCTTTCTAAGGTGGCCAAAGGAAAAGCATCTCTACTTGATGAGCAATGTGTATCCCCTGCTTCTAAAATATCTGCAGTTGACCAGTTACATTGTTAACAAGCTTCAATGTCCAATGCCAACTGCTGCCAAAGAATATGAGTACTGCTATATAAAGGAAGGGGACTTGTATTTAATGGGACAAAGCAATATATATGCACCACCAGAAAAGGGATCTTTGCAGCCATATCTCTGACAGTTGGCAAGAATGTAAAACTTAGTACTGTATGTTGATACTGAATCACTATCAGCAGTACGTACACTGGTATTCAGATAATGTGCTCCAGATGCCATCAGAGTCTTGGTCTGTTCCAACTGTAAAAAAGTATTCTGCAATAATTATGCCAGTTTACAAGTAACAATTAATAATGACAATGTGATAAATAGGTGTGATTGTAAATTGTATTTTTCCTAACTATACAAACTGAAGTCCTTTATATAAGGAATTACTTTCAGCATAGGCAGGAATATGGCCGTTGAATTCTTGAACAAGGTGGTTAAGTAGTAACTACCATCTAGTAGGCGGGTAGGCCTGCCTGCCCAGACGTAAACACTCCACTTTGCCTTTTGACCCAGGTTTTAGATTGAGGGGTGGCATGAGGTGGGCATTAATGTAAAGGACCTCAGGATTTTATGGTTAGGAAAAATACAATTTACTTTCAAAAATTGTGATTTGTTCCTACATGATATACAAACCCTCGGTCCTTTACATAAGGAAGACTCACTGATTGGTGGGAGGAATGTGAGTGAGCCTCTAGAACTGACTGCAGTTCTCCATACCCAGGCTATTCCTCCTGGTCGTAAGAGCAAGGAGGAGTGCCCTGCCTCTGACAATTTGATTGGAGTATAGGAACTGCATGATCAAGAGCCAGACTTCTGGGCCTTTTTGAAATGAGTAAGGAATCATAACTCATCCGAAATAGAGTTGGGAAGAACATTTAGAGTCGGAAGCATTACGCAAAGTTCTGGGAAGGGTTTGCATTATTGCCAGTCTCCTTCCTCCCCTTGCTAGAGGAAGAAGCAAGATTGCTTCTATGATTCTAATAAGAAAAATGGAAAGGAGGCTTGATTTGGAAGCTTCCCGCAGCAATCGCCCGACCAGCAAGTGTAAATTCGAGTCCTATCCTCAACCTGAAGGAAGAGGAGTAGAAGGACTGAGAGGGGAAGGTGGAGAGGCCAGTCACTCTCGCATCCTTCTTACCCCTAGAACCGCACACCATAGGCGAGATGCAACTTGTCCTTTTGAAGGAGCCGGGACAGCAAACACAACCTGTGAGCAACCACCACCAGTCCAAGGAAAAGATGTTCCAAGGACTGGTGGGCAGACGCAGAGGAAGAGAGAATAAATATGGTCACAATGAGACCTCATCTATCTTCCAATCTGACATACATATTCTTCAGAGTGATGAAATGTACCCAGCCACGAAACGTATCCAACTGCAGAGAAATCTCTCACGATCTCGTAAGACTCGGAGAAAGATGGGTCATTAGACACTTCTGCATTGGCAGTCTGCAGTGGATAAAGGCATCAACACTCAATGAAAGGTGTCGATCTTTCATAGGTACAGCAATACACAAATAGGACGAAGTAATGACTGATCTGGATCAACCAATACAAAGTCCACAGTGCACATCATGAAGGATTCAGATTTGTCAAAAGATGCCAACTGAATAGGACTGATTGCACTGCTGCACAACATGACACCTGCCTTTTGAAGGGTGATGCTGAGAACAACCATACAAATCGTCTATCTTGTTCACCAATGATGCTGAGAGGTGAGATGATTCTCACGAGGCATGTGCACATTAGACGAGAGTCAAATGTCTTCTAGACACCGAGGTACCTGTGATGGCAAGACAGAAGTTTCCCATCAGTAGTTGAATCTGAACCAAGGAGAAACAATACTATCTCACTCAGTGAATGACTAAGGTGAAGGTGCACCTACGTCTTCACAGCTGAATTGAGAGAAGTAAACTCTCACGATTCTGATCATAGAAAAAGTCCCGTCGATGACACCAACCAGTGAAGACGACTCTAATCCCTGTTGTTTTACAGAGGACTGAAAAAGTTATTCCATTATTTCATTGCTGCTCGGCAAGAAAGTCAGAGCTTGCAATGAAGGCAGAGAGTCTTTCAGTAATGAAAATGCAGGGATTGTACTGCTTGAAGAACTGCTTCTTGTGGGTTGGATCAGGGAGAAATTTTCTATTTACTTTGGAAGCAGATCTAGTAAGGCGGGTAACAGGCGAAGCCGTACGTTATTCATTTAAATTTTGGGGTGAACAAAGAATAATTGAACACCTTACGAAGAAAATCATTCTGTGTCATCGCAGCAACCGATGGGGCATGTGCGATGGAACAAAAGACTAAGCTACAGACTTCTGTTATACCATGGGGTAAAAAGAAAGATGATAACGAGTCTAATGAGATAAATCTGTCTGAAAATTCTCACAACAGCAAATGTGGAGCACAAAACATAGGCCTTATCCGAGAATTCTGAGCCAACCAGAGACCTAAGTCTTAGATTGCCGGGCAGAGAGATTCGAATTGGTAGTTAATCCTCTACAGAGGAGAAACAAAAAGAATCTTGGAGAGAGAGCAGTACCGAGAGTACCACTCGCTCAACTCCTTATACTGAGTTGCCTGGTAATGCATTCCATGATGGAATGTGTTAAGCTAGAACCATCCAGCCGAAATGGGAAGGAAAAAAACCCTCTCGTTCGTTGATAATGCTGTGGTGTTGTTGGGAAACAATACCACCAGTTATCTCAAAATCAAAACGAAACTATTGGAAGGCCCGAAAGGCTGTCCTGAGTTTCAGGTTAATTAAGAGAAGGTACTCTTCGTCTCGGTCATATAACAGAAGAATTAACTTACAGGTATGCGCCTACTACTCGGACGATGCAACTGATAGCAGAAGCATGTCACAAGAGAAATATACAAGTATAATTGTAGGATCCAGTAAATTGTACTCTAGCCTAATTCTTCTTCATTCGAGAGACAAGAATAAGGACTGGAAGCAGACCTCCTTCATTCTCTAATGGAGAAAGCGAATGTGAAGTTGTCCCAAAGGGAGATGTCTACGGTGATAACAGGATACCGAAGACTACTAGTTCAAGCTGAACTGGTTGTTCCCGAAACAGTAGCACTGGAGAGGCGTTCAAAGTCTCAGGTTTGAACTCTGAAGAGAAGACTCCACAATATTCCTCTTATTTCCTTGTTCATTCCGGTGTAACCAGGATAGAGAGGTAAAAAAAGAGAGGAGGGTTGACTGTTCTTGCCCGCACTTCTCTGAACTTGTGATGTTCTCACTCTGTTAAATGAAGCATTCGTTTCCTACAACCATTTCGTTTGCGCGAATGCGAGCAAAATTTGACCGGAGTTAAATGCAATAAAAGCTGGCGAAAACTTGCCACGTCCTGAGGAACAGCGACTTCGATCTTGGCACCTAAAGAATAGCCATTCCTGGCTTTCACAGGTGGGTCTGAGCCACCAACGCGGCTCAGTCCCTTCTCTCGCCTATCACTGACTGTGGATGTTCAATCCCCCCTTGGGGCTTGTACACTCGGAGAGACCTGTACACAAGTACCCGATGCAGCCCCAGTTCCATGAACAGCATCCTTGGAACCAGAGACAGAAAAACGAATCTGGGTTCGAACTCCAGGGACTCTCGAGACACTATATTTTGGGGATAGTGTCTAGGATCCCGCTCCGGAAGAGCGGGTGAGCTGAAGAGACAGCCAATTGCTTCCTCCCCAGGGAAAGGATGCAGACCCTTACAAGTCTTGAGGCAAGACTTCTTAGGGGGCGGAGAATTACCTTCCTCTTCTTAGGATGTGGAAGCCTTCAAAGAGGGAGGTTAGGAGGCATCAGATGATGAAGACAAAAGACAATGACCCCTGTGAAAACTCGCTGCAACACGGAAAGGGAGGGTGCTTTGTCATGGCAAGGAACCGCATTGATCAAGAGCAAAGAGTTCGTTCATTTGACAAGAGCTGTGTGGTCGAGCCAAGTCGAGTGAGCTGAGCAGAAAATCCACTACATAATTATAAGTAGTAATCGTCAACAAAGAACTATCACTTCTTCCCAATTAACTGTTCTCCTTCAAGGCCGAAGCTCCAAGAAGAAGAATAAGAGGGATTCTGTGTCTGCTGTCCTACGTGTTTGGACCCTAAAGTCCAAGACAAGAGGATGGTACTTAACCATTCACCTAGGAGGTGTTGCATGCAGTTCCAAGCTCTGCATAATTCCAAACCAGACTGCAGAAATAAACTCATCTGTACTAGTAAAGGCTCGTCTTGCTATCCAAGCACTCGTGATAGTGAGTACTTGGCGAGCGTTAGGATTCGTAAGAATTCCCACGCTCAGTGAGAAAAAACTCAACTTGTAAGACAATACTCGGGTGAGCCTTGTCTCACCCTGGTACTCGGCAATATGATGAAACCGAGCACTCGGCAAGTGCCAGCAAAACCAAGGGATCCAGGCACTGGGTGAGACTCCAGATTATTGAAATAACTATCGGGAATGGCCATTTCCCAAGTATTTGGAAATCACAGAAAACCAAATCACTCTGTGAATGCCAGATATTCCAAGAAATTTAATGGCTTAGCATGACTTTCGATTTTCTCAAAAACAGTTACCGGAAATGTCTGTCTCACCCGAGTAATTGGAAATTATAAAAAACCAAAACACTCTGAAAATGCCAAAAATTCCAAGGAATTTGAACATTCAGCAAGATTCCCAAGTATTGTAGGAACAATTATCAGGAATTCTTGTCTTGTCCGAGTGATTGCAGATCACAGAAGACCAAACCTTGAAAAGTGCTAGAAGTTCACAAGAATTTAAGTGCTCAGCGAGATCCCCGAATATCATCAAATGATCATCGGGGTGGGGCCCTTCCTCGACTCCTGTAGAAATCGAGGGGGAACGGGCATAAAAACCAGTGAAAATGCGAGCATTTAAGACTGGAATGCAAGTACAATTCAACAGAATATACACTTGAGGCTCCCAAAATGCAAGAACCCATATGGGACTGCGAATTGAAATCCGTCCAAAGGACAGAAAGAGCCAGGAAGAACATAGTCTCCAGATTTGACATAAGATCCTTCCTTAACGACGTGGACATATATCTGGTAGGACTTTAAGATCCCTCCAGAAACGTAACCCCCTGAAACTGAATCCTACAGAGAGCACTCTACAGGATCCCTCCTATTCACCTCGCCCCTCCCGGTGTAGCCATAAGAAGTGGAGGGAATAGGTGAGGAAGACTGGATGCTCTCGCTCACCTCGCTAGCAGAACGAGCAGGAGAAGCAAATCGCAGGCAGCCATCAACCTGCAGTGATGGCCACGATGTGAGCCTAGGAAAGCGCTATCCTTTAGAGAAACTATTTCCCGAGAATTGTTATAAAACTCTCGCATGGCAGGAGAAACGTTTGCCATCACCGAGACCGTTTGGTCAAGTGAATATGGCCATGGTCTGGGTGGGGTTGAGTATGCACCTGACTGGAGAGGGCCAGTACCGTCTTTTGATGTGTCCAAGTCATTGTCACGGGTGAAACTTCTCAAGACTGTCATGTCAACCCTGGGTACCGAGCGATCACCGCAAGAGCGATCACCAACAAGGCGTGAGTCACCTGAGGACTCACTCCTTTCTTTCACTCTGTGCCTGAGTCATGACGGTGAGCGGACTCAGCATCACCGACTCTAGATGTACTCAATTTCATAGATTTACGTGCACTCGGGGAAAATCGCAAACGAGCGCCCGATACCGAACTTGTCTTAGCAGCAGAACCTCTAGGACTAGCAGCAGAAGTGCAAACCAAAATTTGCGCTTCCACAGTTCCCAGCATGCTAGGCCCTGAGGACAGCGTTATTGTTCCTGTTCCCAAAGGAACAGGCAAGCGAGTGGAAGACACAACTGCCTCCTCAGTTCATGGAGGCAGACCCTTAGAAGTCCCGTGACGAGACTTCTTAGGGGGGAAGACTACATTCTCCTTCTTTGGCAGGGAGCCTTAGAAGTTGAAGGGGTGGAGGATGATGAAAAATATGATTCTGAAGAGGAAGAAGATGACACTTGACGAGCTTTCTTTCTCCTCGACTTCTCCAAATTCTGCAAGACTTTTTCTACAGGATGAGGTACATTTACCAGCAGGGATAGAGTAAATAATCACAGGGCAGCAGTGAAGACTTTGCCCAGTGACGAAACTCCAGGATAACAGCAGCAAATGAATATGATTTCTAGCAGGGGAACAGTACACACACTTGATGATCAATATCACAGCTGGCTACAAGTCACAGGTACAATTCCAAGGTTAGGATAGTCAACACAAAGAGATATCCAACTATCTACTACTGTAATCAACTATCACCACTCTTGCATCCAAGGGCACTGCCCTCCGAAATGAGAGGAGATCCCTCAAACACCAACACCACATCCCCCCACCTCCATCTCCATCCGATAAGCCAGCGAAAGGATGAAAGAGAAGAGGAAATAACCAGAAGAAACAAAGGACAAACCTCTGAAGTTCCCCTCGGTAATTTCCAAAGGGGAAATTTCAGATGGATACATGTCTCGTCCTGACATTAAAGGGCGAAAATATGTAATAAGAGTGTTGACACACTCTTGCCGCTGACCCTTAACACAAAGCAGAAAGACGGTTAGCAAGGCTATCATAAAAATTGGGTTTGCATATTAATTATTAAAGTCAATTAATTATTAATACCAAATACAATATACACATATTCATTCAGAATAACAATAAAGATCCCACCGGGAAAATTGTAATTAATGGCTAGTCAGGAAGAGCTCACAAACATACATAAGTCTTCATCGGAAGACAGCCGGTAAAGCAAAGTGGCGTGTTTACACCCAGGCAGGCGGGCCAGACTGTAGTTACTGCCTAACCACCTTGTTCAAGAATTTAGCAGCAGTATTCCAGCCTACGCTGAAAGTAATTCCTTATGTAAAGGACTGAGGGTTTGTATAACGTGGAGGAATAACCATCGGGACTGTTGCTATAGTAAAGGAGCAAAATTTCACAGAATGAGGCCACTTGGAACAGAATGACCTTGACCCCCATTATGCATGCACAATAAGGTGTT
Organism: Macrobrachium nipponense; assembly: GCF_015104395.2. NCBI lineage: Eukaryota > Metazoa > Arthropoda > Malacostraca > Decapoda > Palaemonidae > Macrobrachium > Macrobrachium nipponense. Next base: position 73,418,305 of record NC_087200.1, read on the forward strand.
AGTGTCCTGGCTCACTTCCACTCTTTACAGCAGTGGTTGGAAGAAAAGTGAAGTATGTGGTCGTTGTATTGACTATGATGGAGAAAGTTAAGCAGAGAATCTGCATCAAATTTTGCAAAAGCTTGGCGATACCTGCACACAGACCTATGCAAAGTTCAAGGTGTATGGAAAGGAGTGTATGAGCTGCACACAAGTGTACAAGTAGTTCAGACGTTTCTCATATGGCCGACAAAATGTCGATAGTGACGAAAGTTCTGGGAAACCAGCAACCAGCAGAAATGAGAAAGACATCGTTTTCTTCAACTACAAAAGAACTGTTCATCATGAGTATGCTCCACCTGGTCAGACAGTAAACAAGAGTACAGTGGTACCTTGAGATACGAAAGGCTCAACTTACGAAAAACTCGAGATACGAAAGCTAACACAAAAAATTTAACGGCTCTACATACGAAAAGTTTTCAAGATACGAAAGGTTTCTGTAAAGTCCGAGATTCGCCCGAACCACCGATAACAATTTTGAAACTCGCGCGCTGCCAACTGAGTAGACTCGCCACCATCCTCCTGCTCTCCCATTGGTTCCTGATACTAGTCACTGCCATGAGATCCTTCTCTCCTATTGGTCAACATCCCTCCCATGATGCATCTACATAGCGGAGTGCTTCTTCGGCCACTCGGTATCAGCATCGTTATCGTACACACGCGGTATTCGTTCGGTCTAACGATTTCATTTATTGACGAAAATTCGTTAGTGATTTCGTTGCAGTATACATACTTTATCGTGTTGTGTGAAAACTTTACTTTACTTATACGTAAATTACGTACAGTGTAACGTAGTCATGGGTCCTAAGAAAGTTGAAATTCACGGAAAGAAGCGAATGCTCTCTTTGGAGACAAAGATGGAGATTATCAAGAAGTATGAAGCTGGTATGCGATTGAGTGTGATCGCCAAGGAATATGTACGGCCGAAATCCGTCGACAATAGGCACCATCCTTAAGCAGAAGGATGTCATCAAAGCAGCTACACCTTCCAAGGGCATCACTATTTTGTCCAGCAAGAGGACCCACGTGCACGACGAGATGGAACGGCTGCTTCTTGTCTGGATAAAAGACAAAGAAATCGCTGGCGATACGATAACGGAGACGGCAATCTCCCACAAGGCCAGCACTATTTTCGGCGATTTGATTGCCCTGGCGGAACACGACGGAGGAGAAGGGACATCAACGCCAACCCCAGAGTTCAAGGCTTCGCATGGGTGGTTCGAGAAATTCCGTAAACAGACTGGTAACCATTCGGTGGTGCGGCATGGGGAGGCTGCCAGCTCGGACACGAAAGTGGCCGAAGCCTTTAAAAAGACGTTCGACGAGATGATGACCAAAGAAGGCTACAGTTCTCAGCAAGTCTTCAACTGTGATGAGACTGGCCTTTTTTGGAAAAAAATGCCTCGTCGGACGTACATCACGGAAGAAGAGAAGAAGCTACCCGGGCATAAGCCTATGAAAGACAGGCTTACGCTCGCACTTTGTTCAAACGCCAGTGGGGATTGCAAGGTGAAGCCCCTACTGGTCTATCATTCCGAGACTCCTCGAGCCTTCAAGGCCCACAAAGTACTTAAGGAGAAGCTTCCAGTGATGTGGAGGGCCTATGCAAAAGCCTGGGTAATGAGGATTTTGTTCACGGAGTGGGTAAATCTGTGTTTCGGCCCGACAGTGAAGAAATTCTTGGAAGAGAAGCGCCTCCCTCTGAAATGTCTGCTGGTGTTGGACAATGCCCCTCCCCACCCTCCTGGCCTCGAGGAAGATATCCTAGCAGAGTATTCCTTCATCAAGATTCTTTATCTTCCGCCTACGCCTAACACCACCCCTCTCCTCCAGCCCATGGACTAGCAAGTGATATCGAACTTTAAGAAGCTGTATACGAAACATCTTTTCAAGAGATGTTTCAACATCACCGATACCACAAACCTCACTTTGAGTGAATTTTGGAAGGAGCATTTCGACATCGTCATATGCATCCGACTCATCGACCAAGCTTGGCAGGAGGTTTCGAGGCGAATCTTGAATTCCTTGTGGAGATCCTGAAACTGTTTTGGAACCAGATCTTGACGAGATCGTTGCACTCGGCAAGTCCATGGGGCTGGTCGTTGACGAGGACGACATCAACAACCTTCTCGAGGAGCACCAAGAGGAGCTTACAACGGATGACCTGAAGGAGTTGGAGGCCATGCCACATAACGTTGTTCAAGAGGAGTTCTCTAGCAGCGGCGAGGAGGAGGAGGACAACCCTATGACAACGGCAGAAATTAAGGATGTTCTAGCCGCTTTTCATAAAGTGCAATCGTTTGTAGAAAAAAGACACCCCGAAAAGGCTCACACAGGTAGTATGCTTGCGCAGTTCGATGACGTTTGCCTGAGTTGTTCCAGGAACATTGTGAAAAGTAGGCAGAAGCAATCTTCCTAGGATAGTTATTTTTTAAAGAGGCCTTTAGTATTAGCAGGAGTAAGTGATACTAAAAAGCAGAATTTTTATTTTAGTTTTTTGTAAAGTTAAGTATTACAGTTTTGTTAATGTGTTTCCTTACATTTTTTTATGTGTTTCGTAAAGTTAAGTGTAAGTACGTACGTATCTGCCGTTTGTCCTCCTCCTCTGTCGCCACTTTCGGAGATAGCCTCACTCGCAAGGTAAGCTTCCACATTTTACTACATACGTACAGTATTTCTTGTATACCATGTATACTAATACACTTTATTTACAGGTAATTAGCAGTACGTTATTAATTTAGGTATTGAATGGTCCAAATTGTTGTAGTATTTCATTGTTTATAGGTCAATTTAGCTTTATTATGAAATTTACTGGGGTGTTTTTGGAGGGCTTGGAACGGATTAGCCATTTTACATGTAAAATGTGGTCCAAGATACGAAAACCTCATGATACGAAAGGCGCCTCGGAACGGATTAATTTCTTATCTTGAGGTACCACTGAACATACTACTCCGACATACTGCAGCATTTGCAGGATGCTATGCATTGGAAAAGGACAGAATTGCATGCATTTGTTGAGTGGCAATTACACCATGACAACACACCTGCCCATTCAGCGCAGCTTGTGCAGCAGCTTTTGGCCAAGCACAGCAACCCCAAGGCGTGACAGCCACTGTATTCCCCAGATCTCACCCCTTGAGACCTTTTCCTCTTTCCAAAAATCAAATTCAACTTGAAAAAAAGAAGATTTCAGGACATCACAGCGATCCAAGTGAATGTGACAAGGCAGCTGCTAATTATCTCACCCCCCCAAAAAAAAACAGTTCCAGGAATGCTTCCATCAATGGAAACAGTGCTGGATAAAGTGAGTGGCTTCCAAAGGATTTATTTCAAAGGAAATTAAAGGCTAAAATGGTACATGTTGTAGTTTTCTTTTTACAGCACTAGTCCTGATACTTTAAGATCACACCTTGTAATTAGTACATTAGCATGGGATTTATGGGAGTGAGAGTAGAAAATTACAATTAAAAAATAGTTTCACCTAACTGTTAGACCATACACACTAAAGGAGATAATAGCAATAGCATTCCTTATCACAAGTCTTCTTGGATTCCTTCATCTATTGAAATTTTTCATGGGAAAAGGACCTACCTGAATCTTTCTTGTTCCTCCAGTTTTTCTCATGGGCACATTCATCAAACATTCTCCTGAGTAAAAACCTCATATGCAGTGTGGTACTCGTTCCAGTGGATGGTGCACAGTAAATGAACCTAGCTGGTCTACCACTACTGACTTTTTATAGTATTTTAATCAGATGTGCACTTGGATGCTTACCACAAAACTGATATGGCTGTAAAAGAAAAATGTTATTTTCATTTTAAAATAAGTTTTTTAAATATACTTACCTGGTAGTTACATATATATAGCTTAATCCCGCCGATTCGTCGCCGCGCACGGCAGAAATTCAAAAATTTCGCGGCTAATCGCCGATAGAACAGGTCCAGGTGATCATACTGTGCTCCCTCTAGTAGTTATCTGGAACCATTCCCATTTATCCTCAGAAATTCCATGCCTCTGTTTCTCAGAGGGGAGGAGGGAGGGACCTTTTATATATGTAACTACCAGGTAAGTATATTTAAAAACAAAACTTATTTTAAAATGAAAAATAACATTTTTAAATATCTAACTTCCCTGGTAGTTACATATATATAGCTGATTGGCACCTTTGGTGGTGGGTTCAGAGAACCGACAGCACCGTTGGGAATTCGTAAAATTATTGATCACAACAAATTAGCTGTACCAATAATCTGGTTCATACCTGATAAGGAAGCTGGCTTCGAAGTTTTTTCTGCCTCATTAGCCTGCATTCCTTGAGAGACCCAGCGATCCACCCAGGGGGCTGTAGAAAGTCTCTGTGGGGCTGTCAGACGGTCCTCGACCTTAACCTGACTAGACCACCACCCTTGCTATCCTGGCAAAGCCATGGACAATGAGCTGACCACCTGACCAACTAACACACTAAACACACTCCATAAAAACGTAACTTAGACTTCACCCCCAGACTGTGGAAGGCTGCACAAACCTTCACAGACAGCCTGTGAGGTCAAGTTCAATAAAATGCAAGGGTATAAATAAGGTTATAGGTTAGAGGCAGTTGTACCTTCTCCAACTACGGCGCCGGAGGCAACGTACGGCCCTAGGGAACAACAATCCTCATATTGGGTCTGTACGTCTTTAAGGTAGCAATCTGCGGGGGGAAGACTGACTTGCTTCGCCTAGAATGTCACTTCCAAGATCGATTCCATCGACTTGTGTCTATACGCCCTCAAAGTCGCCACAGCTCTTACTTCGTGCGCATTGACTTTGAGTATTGGGAAGCTTTTCTCATCAAAATTCTGGTGAGCTTCCCTTATTAAATCCTTGACAAAGACCGCCAGCGCGTTCTTTGGCACAGGTAGTGAAGGCTTCTTTACCAAGGACTAGAGGTTGTCTGTATGTTCTCTTAAGTTTGGTTCTCTGTAGATAATACTTTAGGGCTCTAACTGGACAAAGGCTTTTCTCCTTTTCCTGTCCTACTAACTGAGATAACCCTGGTATGGTAAAGGATCTAGGCCATGGGTGAGAAGGATTCTCATTCTTGGCGAGAAAACCTAGTTGCAGCGAGCAGACTGCATTCTCCCCATTGAAGCCTACATTCTTGCAACTCTCCTATCCTCTTGGCCGTTGTCAACGCAACCAGGAATAGGGTCTTCTTGGTGAGATCCTTCCATGAAGCCTTGTCGAGGGGTTCGAACCCTGCTCGAGGCTTAGAAAAAGTCAGAACAACATCCAAATTCCAAGAGGGGGTTGGGTTATCCTTACTCTTAACTGTCTCAAAGGACCTTATGAGGTCCGAGAGATCCTTGTCTCCCGACAAGTCAAAATCTCTGTGACGGAAGACGGAGGCTAGCATGCTGCGTTATCCCTTGATAGTTGATACTGCTAGTTTCTCTTGGGGTTCTTAAGTGTAACAGAAAATCTGCTAGTTGAGTTAGAGGTACTGAAAGAGGAAATGTTGTTAATTCTGCACCATTTCCTGAACACGTCCCACTTTGACTGGTACACCTTGATTGTGGACGTCCTCCTCGCTCTCGCGATTGCTCTTACAGCTTCCCTCGAAAAGCCCTTCGCTCTGCCCCAGTTTTTCAATAGTCGAAAGGCAGTTAGATTGAGAGAGAGGCGATTTTGATGTTGTCTCTCTATATGTGGCTGTCTGAGTAGATTGTTCTTTCCGACACGGTACGATCTGGGGGTGTCTACTAGCCACTCCATCACATCTGTGATCCAGGGTCTCATGGGCCAAAACGGAGCTATCAGGGTCATGCGGACGTTGTTCGATTCCCTGAACTTCTTCATGACTCAGTTTAGGAGGGTCTTAAATGGGGGGGATGGCGTACGTGTCCTTCCTTCCCAATCCATGAGGAAGGTGGCGTCTACTGCCACTGCTTCCTGGCTGGCTGGGACTGGAGAGCAGTAAACAGGTAACCTCTTTGTTCTCTGCGTCGCAAAGAGGTCTATAGACGGTTCTCACACTGATTGCACAGTCTGCTGCATACCTCGTGATGCAGGGTCTACTCCGTCGTGAGACCTGTCTTTCTCTGCTGAGGAGATCCACCCTGACGTTCTTCTCTCCTTCTATAAAGCGAGTTAGAAGAGTAATGTTTCCTCTCTTTCGCCCACAATAAGAGATCCTTTGCTGCCTCGTAAAAGGAGTCCGAACGAGTGCCTCCCTGCTTCTTTATGTAGGCCAACGCCGTGGTGTTGTCTGCGTTGACCTGAACTACTTTGATCTTGCCATAGACTAGAGATCCCGTCATTCCCTAGTGTTGCACCCCACCCCACGTCCGATGCGTCTGAATGCAACACTAGGTCGGGGTTTCTTCTGTTGAAGTTCGAAACCTTCTTGTAGCTGTTGGTGTCGTGCCACCAACTCAACTGATTGTTCTGGACAACCTATTGAGTCCACAACCGTAAACCGTAACTGAATCGGGGGGCGCTCTGACAACTGCCTACTGACAGCGTTCTGGTAATGAGGCAAGTTGTCCAAGCATCCGAGCAAGTCACGTGATCTCTTAAGGCATGTGCCCAATAAGCGAAAGTCAATTGCCCTCTAGAGACCGAGGTTCTTAATGGCAAGACATTCTCATAGTAGTTGAATCTCAGCTAAAAACGAAAACAACATTATGTTCAATTGAAGACGAAGGTGGAAAGTGAATGCAAACTACGTCTTCACAGCCGAATCGAGAGAAGGATTCTCAAGGTTCTGAACCTGTGCTTATAAAGGACTGAAAACGCTAACAGCTATTCATTGCTGTAAGGTGAGGGATTGTAGTTGTAATGAAAGCGGGGCGGTTTCCAGTAATGAAAAACAGGGAAGTACTACTTCTCATGGGCTGATTATTTGGAAGTAGAGCTGGCAGGTCGGGGAGCAGGCGATGTCTTCCGTTATATATCTGTCAATTCCGGGTGAACAATAAACAATTGCACCTCTCCGAATAAGAGATATTTTGACGACAAACTCAGATGTCTGAAGAAATAATTCCGCATTATCGCAATGCGATGCAGCGTGAGACTAGTAAAGACTTCTGTTTACCGTGCGGTAAACATAAAGATGAAAGATTCCAGAATATATATCTCTGTTGCAAATTCTCGCAATATTCAAGGGATGCAGATGTCATTCATGTATGCGAGAATCCCCGTTAATCAGAGACGTAAGTCCGATATTGTTGGACAGAGGAAAAGGTTCGTTAGTCAATCCTTGTATGGGAGAGACACTAATCCGACAATGCATCTCGGAGAGCCAGCTGGAACTAGGTTGTCTTGCTGTAGTCCCCTACTCATGTGGTTCTTGCTCACTCGCTATCCTGAGTTGCCAGGTAATCCATTCTTCGAAGGAATGCGTTCGGCTAGAATAATCGAGCGTTTAAAAAAAAAAGGATCTATTATGCTCGCGCAATTATATTAAAACGAAAACGGATTTCGGTAAAAACAAAAAAACTGAGGTGGTGGTGTCGTGACCATACCATAAGTATCTGAAAAATCGCAAAACTGGTAACTCCTGGGAAGATGCAGACAGTCCCGAATTGCAGTTCCATTAGGATACTAGCCGTCTCGGTCACAAACCGTAGAATTAACTACGGTATGTGACTACCCCCGGGACAATTCAACTGCTTAACAGAAATCATGTGTCGAGGGTAATATACGTCGTGTATTTGTAGGTTTCTGTACAAACGAATTCCATCCTAAAATTCTTTTCCCTTAGAGGAATAAGAATAAGGATTGGAAATCTACACCCTTCCTTCTCTTATTCAAGAGAGTGGAAGGAGAAGTTTTCCCCTAAGGAAACTTCAATAGTGAAAACAGAAAAACCCGAAGACGAAAGTTCAAGTCAAACTGGATATTCGCGTTCGTTCTTCTGTATTCCAGGGTTGGTCGTCTACTGAGAGGTATCCTTACTTCAGTAGCATTTCTTCTTACAAACGCTAGAAATTCAGGAATTCGAGCATTCGGCGAGGTTCCCGATTACCATGAAAACCATTTATCGGGGATTTAGATATAAAGTCCTGCGTTGCCTTTTGGGCTAAGGCAGAGGAGACCTCATTCTTGAAGGAGGAGGATTTCTGGGGTCTACCCTTCATAAACTGTGAGGGCGGGCTCCGAGGTACAGCCTGCTGAAAAATATTCGGATATAAGTCCGCCAATACCGCAAGTAATCTTTTCAGATCCGCTGCATGAAGAGTTTCTTGCGTCTCCTCCTCTGATATCTCATCCAAAGTATTGGCGATTTCCGATGTCGAACGAGTGGGGGAATCACGCGCATCGTCTTACTTGCGTGCGTCATGCATGCGTCCAACCTGCTGCGAGGGAGCATGCTGCGTGCGTCCTGCCTGCGTGCGTCCAGCCTGTTTGCGATTTAGCGTCACGATCCTTGTCATTTCCAGTCACACGTCCGGTAAGTGCGAGGGAGCCTGGTTGCGGTGCGTCAGCTGCTTGCGTCTGCTTCGTCACGGGTGTAGGTTGCTGTGAGTGTCAAAGAGCACTGCAACCTGCAGCGAGTCTTCGTCTTTCCGTCTGTTAGCGTCACGCTGTGCTAACTGCGGTTTTATCTTGTGTTTTATCGGTCGCGCTTCACCTGCTAGTCCATGCGACTTGTAGACATCAAAACCGAGACGTAATGTACTGCTGAAAGCTTTGACAAGAAAAGCCTGCTTGCGGTTACCTCTTGCTGTTGGGGAATAAACTGGAAGGCGGCACTGCCCGCCCATCTTACCGCTTCGGAGACACTAGTAGTGATCTTCTGTCGACAAGGTGGAGACGCTCCATGAGACACCTCCCAGTCTGGGGGAGGGGAGAAGCCATGCCCAAGATGTAAAGCAAACTGCTTCTTCCGAAGAGCTGTGCGTTATGCGTCTCCTCCAATTACTGCACGACGGTTGCTGTAACGCTACGGGGGACTTGGGTCTCTTGAGGGGTCTTGATTCTAGGGGTTGACGCCAACCGGGTCGAGGTCTTGCGTCATCAGACGAAGACGCAAGCACCGAAAGTCTCTTCGTCCAATATTTCCTTACCTCCTGCCAAAGGGAACGGCCGCCTGTGCGACATCTTGCCTCTTATATTGGAAGGAGAGCAAGTATCCGAACACTTCCTCATTCCCTTCCACCTTTCTGTGGCTGAGGGAGGAGACGTTCCTGGGGATGCGTCAGCAAGGGAATCGGCCTCGAGGGTGGACGCCCGCTCGCTTTTTAACATCTCTCACCTCCCTTCGCCGGTCGACATTCCTTCTCCCAGGGGTTGGGGAGCATGGAAGAGGTCTAGGACTAGGAGCGTGACAGACACGAACGGGCGCACCCTCCACTACACTAACACTGTCACCAAATTTGCGATGCAAACTACGCACTGTCTATTCAGTCCCCTTTCCGAAGAAAGGGATTGTATTAACACGCAAAGCCGAACCCCTAGCCGCAAAAACATTCATAGTCGGCTAACTTATCTACGACTCCTCAGGTGGGTCTGGTACTCTTAACTTAGGGCTAGGCTCAGGAATATTAGTATTAGACAGGTTAGACAAGCTTGACTATCAGAAGAACTAGCTAATAGAACACAATACGATCTAGTGTTCTTCTAATTAAAATCTAATTGCATCTTTATAGTAAACATACTTTTCATTATTTCTCAGAGAACGTTACACACTCATCCTATCTGCTAACACATGTACATATCTGCTTCCTCCTGCATTTGTTAACTATTGTATGAGGATCAAGGTTGTATGGAAGCCGGGACTCGAAACCCTTAATACAGAGCCGGCCATCTTGAATTCAGAAAACAAGAAAAATTGTAGAAGTCGGAAACTGACCAACTGAAACTTATTCGTGTGTAAAACAAATTAAGGATAATCTGATATCAGCGAAAGCCATTAAGTAACAAAAAGTAAGCAATGGGTACTTCACCAATTGTAGTAAAAGCAAACCCAAACAAAGAAGAGCGAATTTCCAACGTGCTGCTCGAACGACGGCAGGGATTTCTGAGGATAAATAGGAATGGTTCCAGATAACTACTAGAGGGAGCACAGGTATGATCACCTGACCGTCTATCGGCGATAGCCGCGAATTTTGAATTTCTGCCGTGACGCGCGACGAATCGGCGGGATTAAGCTATATATATGTAACTACCAGGTGGGAAGTTAGATATTTAAAACTGTGCTTTAGTGAGCTGGTTCTATGATGCATAGTCTATACGTAATGGGTTTTAATTTGAAGCTTACAGGACCAAAATTTATGGTATTGTGAATTTATAGAATTGAAATTGCTTTAAAGATCTAAAATTCTGTAGTTTCTTGTAAATGCCTACAAGCATTGATTTCCAAGCTGATTAACTGATGCAGCTCAAGCTGTCATAGGTTCCACTCCACATTCAATTCACTCTGAAGAAGCAAACTTGTTGGAACACAGAGTAACCTTACCATTCATAATCCTGACTCCAGTACTAATTTACCTACTAGTAGGACTATAGTCATCAATCACATTGGCATTTGCATTTCTAGAATACTAAATAGAATAAGCAAAATACATACTAGAATGTGAGGTTAGGACGGATCCTTGTAATTAGCCTTGTGACACCTTTGTTCTTCTAATGTGATTTGTTAATGACAGGGACTACTAAGGAAATGAGCAATGTAATTTTCTGACTGCTTCTTTTGGTTAAAGCATTATGAACCATTCCTCTCATTGTAGTAATACATTCACTCACCCTGAAGGTGGTTCAATACAAGTTGTTTAAACCAGAAAGGCATAACAAACAAGATGAGTCGGAAAAATATGTGGTTTAGCCTATATATCTGGGAAGAAATGGCTATAACTACCATATTTCACAGTTTTGCTTTAGGCTAGCATATTTTCATTTTGGCTAGTATGATAGGTAATAGGCCATTCCCTACCCATAATAATATGTCATTTAGCTCTTAGCATGTCTCCACTGCGCACATTAGAAGGATCCTATGTTATCTGGATAATTCTAGGCAATAGGTAACTCCGCACAGACTGCAAGGAACATTCCCGCAAATACGACAGCCACTAGGGATAGGGGGGTCAAATGTAGGGTAAAAAACTGCATGGTACAGGGGTGGACCATATACGATCAATGTGTACAACCCCAAAAAAAGTACATTATAAATCAGACGCAACTTGTTGTTGGTGAGAAACGGAGCTAAAGACCTCTACTCCGGTGTCAGGACGCATTATAATGTACTTTTCTTGGGGTTGTACACATTGATCGTACATGGTCCACCCCTATACCATGCGGTTTTTTACCCTATTTCGCCTTGTTTAGCACTACCCCTGGGGGTTAATTACGATCAGATCTCAAAAAATAGGGCTACTGGTAAATTCTTAGTAGGTAGGTAGCTAGGAATAAGCAACCCAAATACTACTAGGCTATAGGAAACTATATAATTTAAAAAATAATACCAGACATGGAGTTAGCTAGGGTAGAATATCACGACAGGCCAACCCTCATCACGGTGGACGGGTCTTATTCACTCGATATTTAATTGGTGAAACATGAATACAATTGCAACTCTAAGCATACCATTTAAAAGACTGAAGTTTCGTCAACATATTGTGATATATGAAAGCCCCATATGAACTAAAATAAGCATGTGAGCTCTTCGTAAAATGGTTATTTTTCATGATAAAATAAATTTTTGAACATACTCACCTGGTAGTTATATATAGCTTACGTCCCTGACGTCACGCAGAATTTCAAAACTCGCGGCAATCGCCGATTGGGTAGTCAGGTGCACCACCTTTGTGCGCCCTCTACCAGGTACGTAGCACCATACAACTATTCCTCAGATCTTCCATGCCCATAGTTTCTAGAGGGGAGGAGGGTGGGAATTAATTATATATAACTACCAGGTGAGTACGTATGTTCAAAATTTATTTTTTTTATCATGAAATAACATTTTCAAACATCTAACTCACCTGGTAGTTATAATATAGCTGATTAAACACCTTTGGTGGAGGGTCCAGAAAACAGCTATCATCGTTGGAATTGACATAAGTGTTAATAAAAACAAAACTTACGGGTTCGTACCTGTTAAGGAAGCTGACTTTAATGATATCCTGTCTCATTGTGTCTGCTTTCCTTATGAGGTCCAGCGATCCACCCAGGGGGCTGAAGACCTCTTGGAGACTGTCAACCGGTCAAACCTCTATGTGACTAGACTCCCTACAATACTCTTGTTCCGGGCACTACTAAGGAACAAGTTGATCACCTGACTAAAGATCAATGATTGTGGAAGACTGCATCCAGTCTCCACAAACAACCATAACTTTTCAATAGTTCCAAGAGAAGAAAAAGAGTATTGGATTATGGGTTTTAAGGGGTAGACCCCTTTTCCCACTACTGAAAGAGCTGCTACAAACGGACCCAGTGTGTAGCAGTCTTCATACAAAGTTTGCACTTGCGTAAGATAGTGCGACGCAAAAACTGACTTGCTCCTCCAGAATGTTGCGTCCAGGATATTCTGAAGAGATCTATTTTGTTTAAATGCTACCGAGGTTGCTACAGCTCTAACCTCGTGAGTCTTAACTTTAAGTAGCTTCATATCTGCTTCAGTACATGCTGAATGCGCTTCCCTAATTAATTGCCTTATAAAAAAGGATAGCGCATTCTTCGACATTTGCAGAGAGGGTTTCTTGACCGAACACCAAAGCCCTTCTGAAGTGCCACGTATTTGTCTCGTTCTCTCCAAGTAATGCCTCAGAGACCTTACCAGACAAAGAACTCTCTCTACTTCCTCACCCGTGAGATCCGAGAGGTTCGGAATTTCGAATAATGACTTGGGCCAGGGTTGAGAGGGCGTTCGTTTTTTGGCTAGGAATCCCAAAACTGTAGCGAGCAGATGGCTTTGCCCTGTCTGAAACCTACAGTTTTGCTGAAGGCATGGATTTCGCTGACCCTCTTTGCTGTTGCTAGGCTAATCAGGAAGAGAGTTTTCATGCGTGAGGTCCTTAAGGGATGTTTCCTGTAAGGGTTTCGAACCTGTCACTCATGAGAAACTTGAGGACTACATCCAAATTCCAAGATGTTGAGGATTGTATTCTTCCTTAGTTGTCTCGAAGGATCTAAGAAGATCTTGTAGATCCTTATTATCAGATAGATTAAGGTTTCTATGCCTGAAGACAGCTGCTAGCATGCTCCTATAACCCTTGATAGTAGAAGCAGAAAAGTTACGTCTCTTCTTGAGGTATAGCAGAAAATCTGCTATCTGAGTCACAGAGGTACTGGAAGAGGAAATAGAGTTGTTCCTGCACCATCCTCTAAAAGTCTCCCACTTCGATTGGTATACCTTAATGGTTGAAGACCTCCTTGCTCTTGCAATTGCACTCGCGTGCCTCCCTCGAAAATCCTCTAGCTCTTGTGAGTTTTTCGATAGTCTGAAGGCAGTTAGCTGAAGAGCTTGGAGGTTTTGGTGATACCTTTCCAAGAAGTGGGGCTGTTTGAGTAGATCTACTCTTAACGGAAGGCTTCTTGGGGTGTCCACCATCCATTCCAGTACCTCTGTGAACCATTCTCTTGTCGGCCAGAAGGGGTGCCACTAGAGTCATCCTGGTTCCTTCGTGAGCCACAAACTTTTGTAAACACTCTGTGTACCACTTTGAATGGGGGAAAGGCGTACCACGTCTAGATGTGTCCAATTCAGAAGAACGCATCTATGTGGATTGCTTCGGGGTCTGGGACTGGAGAACAGTAAGTCTCCATCCGTCTTGTCTGCGCTGTTGCAAAGAGATCTATGCAAGGGCGCCCCCAGATTCGCCATAGACTCTTGCAACTTCCTGATGGAGAGTCCATTCTGTTGTCAAGACTTGATGTTTTCTGCTCAGATGTCTGCTCTCACATTCTTTTCTCCCTGAATGAAGCGTGTTACCAGAATCACGTTTTTTGTTTTTTTCCTTTTGTCCAGAGAGCAGTTCTCTTGCTGCTCTGTATAGAGAGACTGAGTGAGTCCCGCCTTGTTTGCTGATGTAGGCCAACGCCGTTGTGTTGTCGGAGTTGACCTGTGTACCACTTTGTTCCGGACTACGCTCTCTAATTCCTTGAGAGCTAGGAAAACTGCAGTCAATTCTTTCAGATTGATGTGGAACTTTACTTGCTCCTTGTTCCAGAAGCCCGAGACTTCTAACTTCCCCAGTGTTGCTCCCCAGCCCGAGTCCGAGGCGTCGGAAAACAACACTAGGTCTGGGTTCCTCTGCTCTAGGGAGAGGCCTTCCTGGAGCTTGACGGGATCGTTCCACCACTGTAGATAGTGTTTCATGTCGTTCGAAACAGGAATACACATTGACTCTAGTGTCTTCTTCTTGTCCCAATGCTGATTTAGATGAAACTGCAGAGGGCGTAGGTTCAGTCTTCCCAAGGAGACAAACTGTTCTAGCGAGGAAAAGGTCCCCAGCAGACTCATCCATTCCCTCGCAGAGCACTTCTGTTTCTTTAGGAAGTTTCTTATTTTCTCTAAAGCTTGTTCCGTTCTCAATGTGGACGGAAAAGCCCGAAAAACCTGACTCTGAATCCTCATCCCCAAGTACAAGATTTCCTGGGATGGGATCAGGTGGGATTTCTGGTGGTTTATCAGAAGGCCTAGGTCTTCTGATAATCGAATTGTTTTTCTGAAGATTCTCCAGACAGTTGGCGTAGGAATGGGCTCTGAGGAGCCAATCGTCCAGATACAATGAGGCTCTGATGCGTTTCTTGTGTAGCATTGACTGCTACGTTGCTCATAAGTTTTGTGAAAATTTGAGGTGCGGTATTTAGACCGAAACAAAGAGCTCGGAATTGAAATGTTTCTGTCTTGTAAACAAATCTTAGGTACTTTCTGGAGTTTGGGTGGATCGGGACGTGAAAATAAGCATCCTGGAGATCCAACGAAACCATCCAGTCGTCTCGTCTGACTGCAGCAAGAACTGATTTCGTTGTCTCCATAGTGAATTTTGTTTTCTTCACGAAAAAATTCAGGGAACTCACGTCCAAAATCGGTCTCCATCCGCCCGAGTTCTTGGGGACCAGGAATAATCGATTGTAAAACCCCGGAGACTCCAGGTTCTGAACTCTTTCTATTGCTTCCTTCTGAATTAGCATAGAAACCTCTTGTTGTATCGCTAGAGTCTTGGACTCCTCTCTGTACTTGGCTGACAGATCGATCGGTCTTTCTGCTAAGGGGGGTTTTTCCAGAAAGGGATCTTGTATCCTTCTTTGAGAAGCTGAATAGACCAAGGATCTGCTCCCTTTTTCTCCCATGTTTGCCAGAAATTTTTGAGTCTGGCTCATACCACTGTCTGAAGAAGAACTTTGTCAGACTTTATTACTTCCTCCTCTGAAGCCTCCTTTCTTGGAGTTTTTTGTAATAGGTCTTGCATTCCCTCTCCTGAGGGATCTACCTCGAAAGGGCCGAGAAACTACGTGGTAGAGGAGTGGTTTCTTTAAGTTTCTGTCCCGCAAAACTTGACGGAACAACTCTCCTTGCTGCTTTAGTCATCAGATCTTGTGTCGCTTTTTGAGTCAGAGCTGAGGATACTTCTTTACCAAACTATGCGGAAAAAGATGAGTCGAAAGGGGAAGCGAAAACAAGCAGTTCCGCTCTTCCTGGAATGTGAAACGTTTACTCCCACTCGAAAGAAAAGAACAAAATTGGGCCCTTTTCTTCAAGATTCCAGCTGAGAAAAGGGCTGCTAGCTCGATTCGGTTTACCGTCTCGAAGCGCTTTGTCAATGCATGACATAAGGTGAACGAGTTCTTCCGTTTTGGTAGACTTCAAGTTTTCAATTTTCTTTCCCAAAAACAAACCCAGAGTCCAGTCTAGGAAGTTTAAAGAACTTCGAAGGCTCTAAAAATGTTATTGTTATGATACAATAAAGTTTGTTCATAAAACTTACCTGTCAGATATATATATAGCTGTATTCTCCGAAGTCCGACAGAATTTCAAAACTCCCGGCACACGCAGTGGGCGGCGGCCAGGTGGTTAGTACCCATTCCCGCCGCTGGGAGGCGGATATCAGGAATCATTCCATTCTATTCAGATTTTTCATACCACTGTCCCCTGAGGGGAGGTGGGTGGGTACTTTAATTATATATATCTGCCAGGTAAGTATGAACAAACTTTATTGTATCATAACAATAACATTTTGTTCATGAAACTTACCTGTCAGATATATATATAGCTGAATCCCACCATTGGAGGTGGGGAAGGGGAAGGGACAGAATAGAAGGATTAGGAAACACCTCAAGTGTAGATGATTGACATCTTGATTCCTTACCTGTTAGCATAGCTGACTTCTTGATTACTGTCACCGAAGTCTGCTTTTGCTTTACTAGAGTTGCCAACAAGGTAGTGACCTGTGTAGTTGGTGCGCTCTAGATGATCTGTCAACGGGAGCGTGACCACAATGTGACTAGACCATATTGACCCATACTGTGAGGGCAACGAAGCTAAAACCACCACCTGACCTAACCTATCGAAGTTAGTCCCATAACTTCTAGGCTAACGAAAGGGAAAGCGCCTCAAGCGACCAACCCTTCAAAGTTAAAAGCACACCTATCCCTTTTCTATAGGATAGGATTCGTGCTGCTTCCTGCCTCCAATAATATTTCTACGGATATGTATGGTCCTAGCGACTCGCAGATCTCATATGTCGTCTTCACATCCCGTCGGAGTGTGAAGCGAACACAGAGTTGCCTCGCTCAAACGTGGCACTCAGGATATTACTGAGTGTCATGCTCTGTTTGAAATGCTTCCGAGGCCGCGCCCTCACCTCGTGAGCATTTACTTTAAAAGGTTTCAAATCTTTGTTCAAACATGACGAATAGCCTCTTAGAAAGACTCCTTAAAAATAACGCCAGGGCGTTCTTCGACATGGCTAAGTGTGGTCCTTTTTAATTGGAACGGAACCACCGCAGATTGTCCGAATGACCTTGACTTTCTTTAGTTTTATCAAGATAAAACTTGAGAGCCCGACAGGGCACAGGACTCTCTGTGGCTCTTGCCCAATAATTTGTGCCATCCCCTTGATCTCCAGGCCTCTGGGCCAAGGGTTAGACGGGTTTTCGTTCTTAGCAAGAACGGAAGGCTTAGAGGACACCGAATTATGTCCTCTAAGCCAAAACCTCTGATGTGGCTAAAACCTCACTAACCCTCATTGTGCCCGTAGCTAGAGTGGTTAGAAATTAGCCTTTCTGGTCAACGTGTATTAAGTTTACAGAAAGGAGAGGTTCGAAATGCTTTGACATTCAAGAACTTTCAGACTACGTCTAAGTTCCATCAAGATTTCCGCAGACCTCAAAGATCGTGAAGGGCTTTGTTGTTTGACAGATCCGAATCTCTGAGCCTAGAGGCCGTCAACAACATATTTCCGTATTCTACAATCGTTGGGACTGTTTAGCTTATCCCATAATTCAGACGGAAAGGGAAGACGGTAAGTAAAGTTAACAGAGGTGGAGGTGTAGGAGCAGTCATTCTTCCTGCACTATCTCCAGAATCGGCCCACTCCGATTGGTACACTGCAAAATATGCAGCACTGCTTTGCTTTGGCAATGAGACTTGTAATTAATCTTGAAAATCCTCTCGCTTCTCGACAGTCTGAACGCATCCAGACTCAGAGCGGAGAGGTTTTAGGTACCTCTCGAAGTGAGGCTGTTAGAGTAGACCGATTCTCTCGGGAGGGTCCTTGGAAAATGCCCTCTGAAGGACGTGACCTCCTGTGAATCCAGCCTCTCGAAGGCCAACATGGGGCGATCAGCGTCTTTCTCGCTCCCTCTGACGCCAGCGATTATCTTATCAGATTTCCTAAGCTTTGAATAGGGGAAAAGAGACTAACCAACTATCCCCATTCCATACTATATGATTGCGTCTATTGCTACCGCTCTCGGATCGAGAATAAGGGAGCACGTAGAGGAAGCTTCTTCGTCTTCAATATTGCGAAGAAATCTACGAAAGGACGTCTCCAACGTCTCCACAACTCTCGACATACTTCTAAGCGAGGATTACTCAGACGTCAGTAGTTGCTGCCGCCGATCGAGAAGATCCGCACGGACGTGCAATAGTGTAACGAACCTCTTGAGGATCGTTACGTTCCGTGCCTATGTCGATAACCATCTCTCTTCTTGGGATGATTTTTTTTCCCTTTTTTTTCTTTGAGCTTGCGAAATTATCTGAGGATGATTTGGACCAAATCGGACCAAAAACTCACTCTTCGAGGAACTGGAGAGCCAACCAAATTGCTTCCAATTCTCTTAGATTATGTGCCAGGACCTCTGTACCTCTGTCCGGATGCCTGGCACCCTCTCGGTATCACCTGAGGTGATCGTCAACCATTGAGAGATGTTTAGAATTATTTCTAGATCTTTGATGTTATTTCAGTCCTCCTGCAGGAAAAACTGTAGAGGTCTGAATTGCAGTCTATTCAGGGAAACAAGCTTCTCCAGCGAGGAAATGGTCCCCAGCAGACTCATCCATTCCCTCACTAAGCATGCTTCCTTCCCTAATAAGGCTGCGCTTTGCATAAGCAGGAGAGCATTATTATAGTGCTATGCCGCGGTAAACTCGTACAGAATTCTGTTACAGTGCGGTAAGCAGCGCTGAACAGGTCTAAGAGATATCTCTGTTGAAAATTTCTTAGCAATAGGAAGTCGTGTTTATTCATGATTACTAGAAATCCCCTCAACCCGAGGCGAAAGTCATGATTGTAGGGTAGAGATATGGTTCGTCAATCAATCCCGCGGGAGAGAGAGACGTAACCGACTGAGCTTAACAGCGAGCTACCTGATACTGAGTTGAGCGTATGCCTAGCCACAAATCCAAGTCAATCATTCAAAAAAATAAGTAGGATACTTAAGCGGCTAATGAAGTTTCAAAATCCTAGGCGGAGGTAGTGGAAACAGGTGTTTTCACTACCGCGACAGAGAAAAATCTGAATAGAAAATGGGAATGATTCCTGATATCCGCCCTCCCACCGCGGCGGGAATGGGTACTAACCACCTGGCCGCCCACTGCGTGTGCCGGGAGTTTTGAAATTCTGTCGGGACTTCGGAGAATACAGCTATATATATATCTGACAGGTAAGTTTCATGAACAAAATCCCTTTGAGGAGGTGGTCCATTTCAGAGGAAGACCAAAACACTTTCGTCTTCCCCATGGCCGTCCGACGAGAAGAGTCCACAAGACTAGAGAAGTCCCCATGGGAAGAAGCTGGAACTCCCAAACCTAGGACTTCTCCAGTGTCGTACCAGATGCTGGATCTGGAAGCTAATCTGGCCGGAGGAAATGAGAAAGCTGTTTTTCCCTGGTCTTTCTTAGAGTCCATCCATTCCTTCATTAATTTCAAGGCTCTTTTCGAAGAGCGCGATAATACCATCTCGTAAAGTCGATTCTTTAGAAGCCTTCCCTAAAGTGAACTCTGAAGGTGGAGAACGAGGGGCAGCTGGCACAAAACTTTCTGGAAAAAGTTCCGCAAAAACTTTCATAAGCCTTTTAAGATCTGCTGAAGGTTGTAGATCTGTTTGATATTCTTCCTCGGAAACGACTTGCATCTGATCAAAAGGAGAATGGGGGATGTCTTCATTCCTTTCTTCTGATTGAGACACAACTGATGTAGCGATGTCATGTTGCGTTTGTGCATCCTGCTGTCCAGTTTCTTGATGCCTGGAGTCTCGGCATCCTGTCTCATGACGATTTTCGTCCTGGCGTCTTTGCTTCAAGACGTTTTTTCGTTCTGGCGTCTTGCTTCAAGACGTTTTTTCGTCCTTGCGTCTTGCTTCAAGACGTTTTTCGTCCTGGCGTCTTGCTTCAAAGACGTTTTTCGTCCCTGGTTGTCTTCCTTCAAGACTTCTTTCGTCCTGGCGTCTTGCTTCAAGACGCTTATCGTCCTGCTGTCTTGCTTCAAGATGTTTTTCATCCTGGCGTCTTGTTTCAAGACGTTTTTCGTCCTGTCGTCGTACTTTAAAACGTTTTCGTCCGCCTGGCGTTTAACAGTAAGAGTAGCAGGTGATATGACTGCATAAGAGAGGAGAGTTTCTGCTTAAAATCTTGCAGTACGGAAAACTGTGGAGCTTCTGCTGCTGGGAACAGACTAGAGAAGTTGCAAAGTCAATCTCTCTCTTCTTATTCTGTTCGTCTTGAGATGAAATGCCTGAAGAACGCCAATCCGAAGGAGGAGCAGGAGCATGCACTGAAGGCATCCAATCGTCCGATGCTTCCTTTACTCCTACCAAAGACGACGGCCGCCTGTGCGGTATCTTACGTCTTATATTGGTAGGAGAGCAAACATCGGAGACGAAATGGAAGCGAACAGGAGTTGTAGCACGCACCGAAAGTCTCCCTTCGTCCGATCCTTCCTTACTTCCTGCCAAAGAGACGACGGCCGCTTGTGCGACATCATGCGTCTTGATTTGGCAGGGCGAAGCAAGCATCGGAATCGAAAGAGAAACGATCCGGAGTTGCAGTTTGCACCGAAGGTTTCCCCTTTCCAATATTTCCTTGCCTCCTACCAAAGACGATGGTCGCCTGTGCGACGTCTTACGTCTAATTTGGTAGGAGAGCAAATATCGGAACCTGAAGGGAAGCGCTCGGGGCTGCTCAATGACTACATCCTGGACGCTCTTGACGTATACTCCTGGCGCCAGTACAAGACGCTTCGCGTCCTGGGATTTCCTTTTAATGGGTCTGGATTTAGAAGTCTGACGCCAGCCCCGTCTGGGTACTGCGTCGTCAGAAGACGAAGAAAACACTTTAACCTCGCCGTTTTTTTTTTTTTTTTTTTTTTTTTTTTTTTCCTTTCCTATAGCGAGGGTGAGCGTCCTGGGGATCGTCTACAGTACGCTCGAGGGACGACCGCTCGGGAGCTAAAACCTCTCGCCTCCCTTCGTCGGTCGACTTTCCTTCTCACAGGGGTTGGTGAGCTTGGAAGAGGTCTAGGACTAGGAGCACGACAAGTCCGAGCGGCCGCACCCTCCACTGCACTTGCACTAATTTCACTATTCACTTTAATATCTCTCATATTAGACCATAATTTTGTATCCTGTCTTGTGCCAGGGATTCTACCCGTTGACCAAGGCTTGAATGGCCGTCATCATGTCCTGTAATGATGGACTTTTACCTGTTTCTGAAACTGGATTTGGTAATGATACAACAGGAGGAGGATCAATAGGATTATCGAGGGATAGAGAACTATCTATTCCTTGACTGTCTATGGAGGAGCGAGACAAGGTCTTCTTCGCTCTCCTTATCCTATCCTTCTCTAATTTACGCACATAGCGGTAATATTCAATCCATTCAGTCCTCAGGCAAGCCCACACATTCATCACATCTATCACCTATCTCACAAACTTTTCCTCTGCATTTACTACAAATAGAATGAGGATCTAAAGAGGATTTAGCAAGTCTAGTCTTGCAACCTTTCACACACATTCTCAAACTTGAAGCAGAATCAGACATGATGAGAAATCAAAAAGAGAGATCAAAAACAAGCAAAGGTCAAACCAACAATATCGAAACGAAATCAAAATCCAAAATCAAGCGAAAGCCAAAGCCAAAGTGTACTTCACCAAATAATACTGCAAAGACACGGGCTATAACGAGCGAAGTTCCAACGATGTCACCGTAGCGGCGGCAGGGAAGATCTGAGGAATCGTTGGTATGGTGCTACGTACCTGGTAGAGGGCGCACAGGTGGTGCACCTGACTACCCAATCGGCGATTGCCGCGAGTTTTGAAATTCTGCCGTGACGTCAGGGACGTAAGCATATATATAAACTACCAGGTGAGTTAGATGTTTGAAAAATATGTTTTCAAGGCAGTTTTGAAATCCAATATGGCGGCTACGTTTTGCATGGACAGTTCTCATCAGTGACGGCCACCATCTTTCCCCAGCCTTCCCAGCACTCATTTGAACAATGTTAGCGTATGTATGTAACGTTTATTGATCTTACTCAAGATTGTCAGTTGTAATCAGCACAATAAAACAACATTTTGTTGCCTATATTAGTGAAAGTATGAAACTTGTTATTCCCGGGGTTATGGTTGAACTGAATTCATTCTTACCTTGTAATCGGCGGTTTTTATCCTTACTGCCATCACAACTGAAACTCCACAGTGCTTATTTGATTGTTATTATACACATTTTGGTCTCAGTTCACTCCACATTGCACTTTAAACCCGTTGCTGTTCCTGGTTTCTAAGCGCGCGCGCCATAAACACAATTACGAACAGCAGACGACGACAGACGACGAAACTGCAACGTTTTATTCCCTAAACTGTTTACTTTACTCGTTATTTAGTTTAAATTTACTTTGTTATTTAAAAATTTTGATTTAATTCATGTATATTATCCCCTTTTTTGCAACCAAATTACCCCGAAAAATTTAACAGATATTTCTAAAGTAGATAAAATCAAATGTTTCTAACGTTTTCGTACATCTGGCTGCCGAAAACCATAGAGGAACGAATACGGAAAAGTGCAGAGGAACGACTACGTTTTTTTTTTTTTGCTTTTTTGTTTTTGCTAGCACTTTTCATTGATTTCAGTCTTTATTAGTATTTTGAATTTCTTTAATAATCGTATGCCAGAAATAAATGTAACCGTTAATGTTTGCATGCTTTAATGTTTTGCATGCTTTAATATTTGCGATGCTAAGAATGGCAAAATCATCGTTGCCACATTAGTGAAGGCTTCACACATACGCCGTTCCATTATTATAAACTGTTTCCATGAATTCTAGTTGTCATAGTAATGCAATAATGATAAAATTGCTTTAATATTTATGTATATATACTTCCAATACATAGCCTAATTTCACCAATTTCAACGTTTTGTGTGTAGTCTTATACCCAGTTTGGAGGGTCAACACATACCGAATGGCAACAGAGAGAGAGAGAGAGAGAGAGAGAGAGAGAGAGAAGGAGGCGGAGGAACGAAGAAGAAAAGGGATGGCGGTGGAGGGGGGTGGGGGGTGGGGAGAGGGGGTGTGGAGCTTTATACACGTTCGTATCCATTTCTGCATAATGGAGTTTTTGTCTCTTGGTACAAGGACAAGTGTCGTTATTCTTTACGATTAGTGATTCACGATACCCTTATATAAATTACGGCACTGGGTGTAATGCACTATAGCAAAATCTCGTTCTGTTACGAGTGTTCGTTACAGAAATAGGTATTGCCCAAAACGTGCTTGCACTGTCTCTGAAACCCATAGTAGACATGCTGCTTAGTTGTCAATCAAGTTTTTATAACCAAGTATTTTTTACAAGCTAGCTATTGAATAAATTTGTATTTTTCTCAGTCAAAACATATGCCCCTCAATGCTAACTTTCCTCTTTTAACGACTTTCTGGTCATTGCAAATTCGGCCCCATAATTTCTTATGGTGCGAAAACAGACAGAGGCCCATGGACCGAAAACGTTGCATCACACTACGGCGATAATCCAGCAGTAAAACTCTTCATATATCCAAAAAGTAAATAATAAAGATATATATGCGCATTACGATTATAACAATTACATGTAGCTGATAACAATCTGCATGAATAACTGGTAAACTGTTCTGCAATGATAGTTGAGTATAGCAATTATTTACAATAGGTACGAAAGTCAAGATGTTGTGACGTCATAATACAGAACTTAAAAGAACGTTCTAATTCCGCAGAAAAATAATTACTTAAATTTGAGTCAGAGTCGAGTTACTTTTTCAATAACGAATATTTTTCAAATTAATCATCATAAATAGTAAAATATTGATGTTTTACTACTTATTTAAAAATTAGCTAAGAGCACGCTTCTCGTCATCTTCTACCAAAACAGCTGTTTACTCCTGGCTTGTTGTTGGTGAGAAATCGTGTTTCGATTGTTGTGATAAAAGTGCTCCAGCGTCTGTGGGTACAAGTGGTGTGCGGATTTATCACAGGAAATGGAAAGTTTGTTGACACAAGCGACTCCGTAAACATCGAGATGGCGTCAATCTTCGAAACATTTTTAGTTGTAAGTAAAAATTTCTAAAGCGTTTTGGTGAGATTTCCACTGCCGTGGGCGCCATTTTCAGTACCCTCTGTTTAAATCTTAAAATTTGGCCTTAATTTCTAACTTTGGAGAAAATACTTACTTCGAAAGGAGAGTAGAGGTCTTTAGCTCCGTTTCTCACCAACAAGAAGTCGCGACTGATGCCCATCTCGGGTGTCAGGACGCGTTATAATGTACTTTTTCGGAGGGTGGCAAACATTGATTGTAGGTGGCCTGGTTGGCCTGCTGTGATATTCTACCCTATTACCTGGATCTCCAGCTATCTCTAAGATAGCATTGCCTAGGATAATTGGACTAGCTAGACCGCAGACACTACAGGTAGATCAAAGTAGACGACCTCGCCTGGGCTGATCTAGGCTAGGTAGATGTTACCTAGAACATGCAACCTAAGCTTAACCTATCCTGGACTCCTTTGTGCACAAATAGCATCAACCTATCTTGGCTGGCCATGATTCATGGATTATTATTCACACAGAAATTAAAATACTAGGCTATCTAAGTTGTAGGTAGCTACCTATTAAACTTTAAAATTGAAAATTGACAAGCCTAGGTACCTAGGATGGTCTTAGGTAGCTAAAGTCTATGGTAACCCAACCACCTGCCATGCTTGAACGAATTCTCAGTTACATTATAACTTATAGCTTTATATAATTTAAAAACATCACTGAAAACAAACTGATATGACGAGAAATCATGTTAGAAAGAAACTGAAACTTCAAATAGATTTTTCGATACAAATCTGATTAGTCCTGTCAAATTTGTTTACATGTGACGTCATAAGTGAAAAAAGAAATTCGAAATGCGTAGAGCCGTAGACGATGGGCATTTAAAGGAATGATTTTCACGAAGGTTTTCAGCGCTTTTCTGTTCTATCAACATCAGGACTATTACAGAGGGCATTTTTCTACTATGACATGTAATTTTAGCTTCGTAAGAGTTTATACTATTTCTCAACTCTGAGAACATAATTATGATTTTAGTTTAATATGAGTCATAGCACCAAAATCGAGGCTATTTCTCTACCATGAGAAACTGTAACTTGGTTTCAGAAGTTTATAACTAAATAAATTAAAGATTAGCAATTTCTCTAATATGAGGACATGTAACATTAGTTTCATAAGAATTTACCGCTAAGCTAGCTTCGGTTGTATACAATTCATAATTACTGTGTCGAAAAAGATGGACTTACAGTGGACTGTATTATATGCTTAACGTTGTTACTTGGTCAAAACCGCTAAAAGCCTTACGTAATACCTCCACAAAACTCCCTTTGAGGTTTCTAAATTACGGGGAGATATCTCTCAACCCAATTCATTATTAACGAGTATAACACACCAATATCATTAATGAATAGTACCACAATTAAGTACTTTCACTTACTGAGCAGTCCTTGTAGACATGAACTCAGATCATAAATCGCTACACGAGATACGACGAGAGGTACGTGCCCCCCCCCCCCCCCACACACACACACACCTCTCTCTCTCTCTCTCTCTAAATGTTGCAAGTACTCACGGGTTGATTTTCAGACCTTAGAGGACCGCTGTGTTATCTCGTTTCTAAAAGTTATTTGCATAACCTTAAAGTATGAACACAATAAAGGTTTATCAGATCAATTTATATTCACCATCCACAAAACTGAAACATAGGAAAAATGAAATAAAATCGAAGGATATTGAAACGCATTTGATAAATGTAAAGTTAAAATTAATTTAATAACTAAAAGTTAAATATATCAAAGAGTAATAACATATAAGTGACAAATGAAATTAATCACTCAAGGGGAATTGTAAATCATTGGCACTCAAATCAAACAAATTACGACAAAATTCAAAGAATCAGGACAATCGCCCTTTCTAAATCCACACACATATCACTACACAACACTAGATAACAGGTCACCTCAAAAGTTGAGCCAAGAAGCTGTTCGTTCCGTCCTGCAGTCGGGTTTTGTTGGGGGAAAAGAGAAAAGTTATACAATTACCACGAATGTAGAACTGACGTACAAGGTTTTCATGAACATAAAAAAACTCTACAATAATTATCAACTTCGTTGTCAAAAATAAATTCCAAATATAATAGTGTTCAACTTCAACATATTTATTAAATGTAGTGAATTAATTGGTGGTGTGTGTCAAACAATTTTGGGCGATATCATGCCCATACAGTGTACTACACACATACGCATACACACTCCTAGAGGAGCACGCAAAGGAGCGATCAGAGGGGCGAACTACTACCCTTCCCTTCCCCTCACGATCTTTTGACCTCTCCTAATGGCTTCTCTGGCGAGAGGCACAAACAAGACCCAATGACACCAACTCTTACCATACGTAATATGCGCAATACATTCACCAAGAACAATTTCACATATATAAAGACAAATGAATTATCATAACTAAAACAGTAATTATACTTCGTTACTAAAACGTCTACCGACGTTATGTCAAAAGACTTCGTCTTTGTGTAAAACTATCCTTTCGGTGCTAACCGCACCACAGATACTATGTACTAGAACATAGCAAATTCAGATAATATAATGTTAAGTGTCATTCTCGAATAGATGTGGTTCTTTCACCCTTATTATGTCATGCAATGTAGACGTACATATCTTTACAAAATATATGGGCATGCAAATATATTTGGTTTTCACATGAATACAAATACGGTAACATTATTCCTGTCTGTCGATTACCTGACAGACGGCAATACGCAGTGAAAATCAATCAATAATTTCTTATGAGACAGACACTAATAACTACAATAAAAGAAAAATAGCATGGAAACAAGTGAATACACAAAAATATTAGAAAATAAAATCGTTGTGAGAGGAATTCCTCACAATTACAGTGTAAATATCTTAAAGATATTTGCGTGGAGCAATCTATCTGATTCGTTACCAAATAACAGTAACATACGATGAAATTGTAGCCAGTATCATAATAAAGGCTGATGCAAATTCTTGGCCCTTACAAAACGTTTTTCTTGTTTTCTCACATCAGTGAAATTTCTTTCTGTTTACCTCCGGGTTTACGTAACATTTACGATAAAATAAGATGAAAAACACGTCCACCCCTCTATATGACTCAAATAAATATTAGAATAGTTTAAAAATACAAGTTAAATTCCGTTTAATCCAATGGGCATGAACAAGGATCTATTTGTAACATAATGTCATAAAATTACATTTTCTTTAATGGCGGTTACTTTCGTTTTCTATAACTTTTAATTAAGGGGTACTTAAAAGTTATACAAAAACACAACTTCACTGGACAGGGTATATACGCCTACCATGTTTTTATATAACCACGATATGGAGTTATTTCCTTCATCTGTAATTTGTGAATAGCTTTGGTTAGATAGCTGTTGTTCCATGCTAACTTTAGGACACGCCAATTTGCTCACTGCTAGTCTTTCGAAAATTAGAGATCAAAGAGGCTTGCAGTATGTTCGTGCTCCTCGGTGTTACATGCCGTATATAAGTTGGATCTTGCATCTGAAAAAAAATATTATCTAACCCATCTGACCTTTGCGTTTTAATATGCAGGATGGAACTGAAAACTTAGCCGTCATTACTGGATAGCGTTAAAGAAACCTGGATAAAATATTCGGTGGTAACATGTGACGATGTGACCTTCTTTGCGCTATTATTTTTTAGATTTTAACACTTTCCTTTGTTTTATTCTGATAATTCTTTACTAACAATCTTTAAACACCCTATATTCGATGGGCCAATAGTTTTTAATGATCAATGGGTCCTCCAAGTACTGCCAAGACTTTTGGGGTTCATGGGGCCTCTATAGATTTTTTTGTTTGCTGGTGAATTCACTCGAAAATATATATACAAATTAACATAACTGTTTTCATCTCTAGTGAAATGAATCAAAACA
This sequence comes from Macrobrachium nipponense, assembly GCF_015104395.2. Classification (NCBI taxonomy): domain Eukaryota; kingdom Metazoa; phylum Arthropoda; class Malacostraca; order Decapoda; family Palaemonidae; genus Macrobrachium; species Macrobrachium nipponense. The sequence goes on from NC_087200.1 coordinate 73,446,264, forward strand.
AAGAATCAAAACAAAAACAAGACTTGATACGACTTCCAGCTTACTCGGGACGCGTGCAAGATTTTTCACTGTCGAATAAGTTGTAAAGTTTAATACGCATAAATTAGCACTACTCATACTAATAACAAAGATCAAATAAAAAGGACACAAATTAAATATGTTCATATATGGTCTTTTATAAGTGGAAACACAAAATAACTGACCAGAAACATAGCCTCTAAATTCAGTCCATCAAATGAATTAAAACGTGCTAAAATCTACCAAGAGATAGCCCGTAATTTGTTTCACCAACGAAAATTTCAAAAATATGATATAATTCTTTAAAAACATTTTGCTGTACTGTTTAATATATACATTATTCATTATTTACATTTTCATTCTAATAAATAAATCATAAATATCCTCTACTAAAATTTTGTATCTTTAACTCAACGTGAAACACCTTTATTCAGACCTTTTCTTAGGATTTCCTAACCCCAACAACAACAACAAACTAGTTTGTAGGCACTCCCCAAGTAAGCGATAAGTTAAAAAGGCCTGTCATGTCTCTACCATTGAATGTAACTAAAACTGCGTTTTAAAGATTACTAAAATCATTATCAATATGGGTATGCGATACTGCACCAAAAGAATAACTCTAGTTCCAGGATAATCATGCATGAAATCTAGCAGTTATGACTTTTTCTATTTGATTTATATATAGATTTTTTTGCCATTATACCAAGCACAGGGACAAATTGACGGAAATTGACAGTAAAAGGTTTGGAAAGTGTTACAGGAGGAAAACCTCGCAGTTGCACTATGAATCAATTGTTAGGAGAGGGTGGACAGCAAGATAGAAGAAAGAAAATATGAACGGAGGAACAGTAAAACGAATGAAAGTAGTTGCAGCTAGGGGCCGAAGGGACACTGCAAATAAACTTAAGCAATGCCTACATTGCACCGAATGAGGTGCACTGACGGCGCTACACCCCTACGGGGGTTTCTATTTGACTTCATTTCAGAAAGCACCAATATTGGGATTAAGAGAGTAATTCCAATAAAGAACTCGTGACAGACGTTCTCTATGCACACCAACTTGTCCTTTTGAATTTCGAACTTTAATGATAGTACTAGAGCATGCATAGTTGTGAAACCAAGAATACACCAAGTAATGGAAGTGTCCATCTCTAAGCACAAATGCAATAAAATCACTTAAATTAGTCAATGAAGTCACTTAAACTAGACTCAACCTAACAAGCACTATACAAGTGTTTACTGCACCGCTTGAAATATGAGATGCTCCCTTATCAGACGCCCTTTTCAAACTGTTAGCAGGTACACAGATATACTATGTTGACCAGTAACGCCCGTGAATATGCCCCGGGGTTAGGTGACTCGTCAAAACGTGTTGCTTACGGACAATCACATATCGAGTCATCGCTGTTTAGGATTAAAGTGGGCTCCAAATACACATATTATGTAACATAATATCTCAAAACACAAACGCACGAAAGGAACATTTGCAATGCTTTAGCGAAAAATAGATATGTTATTGACTTAGCAGATCATCTTTAAACGAAGTCTATGCAGACAAGGCCTCCCGTTAAAAAATAAATAAATAAATAAATAGATAAATAAATAAATATTAGATATATATATAAATAATAAATAGATAATAATAAATAATAAATAAATAAATAATTATATATATTAGTATGATAAATATATATTATATATATATATACATATATATATATATATATATATATATATTATATATATATATATATATATATATATATATATATATATGCTTAAAAATCACAGTAGATGCACGTGACTTCATAAATAAGCGAATTCTATTATTTGACTTGTTTCATCAAGTCAAATAATAGAAATGTTCTAAATTTAAGTCTTGGTTTATTTAAACTTGATGCTTTCATAATGAAAAAAGTTGTAGATAAATATAAGCAACAAAATTAATATATTCAGTTTTTACATGTTTTGGACTATAAAGAAACTTTGTAATTTCGGTTAGGGTCAATCTGTTTAGGTTTGTGACCGTGTGATATCCGATAATCCTGGATTATCTCTTTTAATTTTTACCCTTTTGACAATTAACCATCTGGTATTCTTGAGCTTGTGTTGTACCTGAGACCTCTCTCCAATTGTACCTCATTAACTCCTTGACAATATCTGAGTAAAGACGAAAGCGCTAGGATTTCTGACTATCATTTTCCTGTAGAATTCGCTTATATATATATATATATATATATATATATATTAGATATATATACATATATATTATATTATATATATATAATATATATATAATCCCATGTAATGACACAGTTAAAAGGAATATATCATTGAATCTTGTTTTAGAAATGTTCTAAATTTAAGTCTTGGTTTATTTAAACTTGATGCTTTCATAATGAAAAAAGTTGTAGATAAATATAAGCAACAAAATTGATATATTCATTTTTTACATGTTTTGGACTGTAAAGAAACTTTGTAATTTCGGTTAGGGTCAATCTGTTTAGGTTTGTGACCGTGTGATATCCGATAATCCTGGATTATCTCTTTTAATTTTTACCCTTTTGTTTTGACAATTAACCATCTGGTATTCTTGATCTTGTGTTGTACCTGAGACCTTTCTCTCTAGTTGTACTTCATTAACTCCTTGACAATGTCTGAGTAAAGACGAAGCACTTGGATTTCCGACTATCATTTTCCTGTGGAATTCGCTTATATTATATATATATATTATATATATAGTACTATATATATATTATATAATATATATATATTATATATATATATATGATTTGGATTCATGACTATGAGCGTCAATTAAATTAGTCCTAAGGACCAGAACGTTTTCTTCAATGAGCTAAAATTTTAATCGAGAGGAATTGTAGGTCGGGGTTCAATTCAGTGTCGACAGGGAGAATTAAAAATGTAAAATCCATAAAATATAAAAATAAAACTGCGAGACAAAATGAAAATGAAAAAAGCATGAGAGCAATAAGCGAAATGGTATCGAAAGAGTAAACATTATATGCTTCAGTCTGAAAAGTTCATGAAATCTTTATGAGTAAGTTCAGGTCACGATAGGAGAGAGAGAGAGAGAGAGAGAGAGAGAGAGAGAGAGAGAGAGAGAGATAATATAAGGTTATCAAGTTTGAACTAGTGCACCTAGATTTTTTTTTTTTTTTAGAAAACATTTCAATGTCGCACAAACATTACTGCTTTTTCATTTTATGAAATCGCAGATATATGTAAAGGATAATTAACCTTCAAATGCAAAGAATTTACCTTAAAATTTTAGGAAGTATGTCTGAAAATCAAAAGCGTAACGGAAAAATTAGGTTTGTCTTGTCAGCTCAGTTGCTGAAATATTTCGCAAACAATTCCAAATTGTCAAAGGACAAATGTCAATATGGAGGGCACCAAATGATATTTTCTGCTTCAGAAAAAGGAAAGGAGAAATAGACCTTCAGCCTCTAGGAGGATGTAGGCTTATATGATTCAAGAGAAACAGAAGAAAGAAAATTCTCGAGCTTATATAAATATGCAAAGGTCAGGCTCTTCAACAGAATTTCTGCCTATTTTCCTTTTAAGAATTACAAAAAAACTGAACAGATTCTTGAAAACTAGCTATTTCTATATTTTCAGACTAATTATCCGAAACTCTTGGTCTTGTTTGCTTATTCCAACTGAATGGGAAAGCTATTCCTCACATTGTTCGTTTCTTTGACCAGTTGCTTGGCCTGCAAAAATAACACCGTGAGATAGAAAGGGAAAATAAAACTGGGAGTATTCGTTTGTTTGTGAGGGAAACTTGTCACCCTGACGTGTTTTCACAAGTGGAGGGAGGAGCACGACATGGAATTCCACACGTACGGAAGGGATCTCCCCTTTCCGGCCCCAAAATAGTTCCACAGCAATTTTTGTTTATTACTGGAGCAAGAATTTTCTTTCTGGAAATATGTACTTTTTTTTTTATCGAATAATAAAGTTGCGAATGAGGTTACAGGAAAGAATGGACGTCATGCAAAATGAGTTTACATGGAGAATATACACAAATTAAGTTCCGGCTTATATCATGAGGATGATTTTTTTTATATATCTCATCATAATATTTTCATTAATGCCTTGAAAGTTTGCATGTCTTTGCAATATTGCAAAGATATGCAAACTTTCAAGGCATATATAAAAATAATATGATGACTTATAAATAATCATCCTCATGATATAAACCGGAACTCTGGCGAATGTTCACACAAGGGTGAACAACTGAATGCGATTACTTTCATGTTCAGAGAAATGTGTCATAATTTACATAACGTTATTTCAGGTAATATTCTTATCGGAGGGGAAGATTCTTTTTCCATAGAGAGAGAGAGAGAGAGAGAGAGAGAGAGGAAACTTGATGTATTTACTTAAAAGGGCGAGATTAAAAATGATAATGATGATGGCAATTACATTATTATTATTATTATTATTATTATTATTATTATTATTATTATTATTATTATTATTATTATTATTATTATTATTATTATTATTATCTATGTTATATATCTATACAATTCACTCTTTTATTTATTGGATTATCAATACTTATCGACTCAATGCAATTTGCAATAAGCGCTATTAGTTTTTAAAACTTTGTTGTGAAGATTTTTCTAGCTATCTTGTTCTCCAAAACAATATTTTTCCTCCTAATACTTTTTCCAAAAATACAAGTTTCTTGCAAGATGTACACTTTCTTTGAGAGAGAGAGAGAGAGAGAGAGAGAGAGAGAGATTTGGGGGGGGGGGGGGGGGGAGAGAGACGGGAAGAGAGAAGAGAGCGAGAGAGAGAGAGAGAGAGGCTTCAACCACAAAATATCAGCAATCTAGTAGTAGTACCAGATCCTCAAACAAGAACTTTTAGTTTTCATGCAATTCGCAAAAATGACTCACCATTATAGCATTTTAAACTATTTACTACGTAATTTACTAACGTTATATTCCAGCCAGTTTCTCATATGAAGTAAAATTCGAACTTAAATTTCCACTCTTCACAGACAAGAAAAGAGATTCGTTCAAAATTATTTAGATTTTTACTACTTTCTCTTTGCATCCAAGGGTTTATCTTTCGCACGTGAAACATTCAGGTGGAGCACATAGACTTCTAATTTATTTGATTCTCGTTAATTGTGATGTTTCCAAGGTAAGAACTGTTATCCTGCAAACTGCTTTAACAACAAATTGTAAATAAATTGCTCTTCGTTTGCTTATATTAGTAGTCATTGATCGTGTTCCTTATCACTTTGTTTATTTCTTGAACTGAACGTAAAGACATAAAAACTAATAATTTTCCCATTTTACTGATAATTACTAAAATTTTCAAAAGGCAATTCTCTCCTCTTTGCTTAAGTCTTAATTCTTTAAATAGCCCCTTCATCATAAAGCTTATTGTTTTTACTTGGATTCACAAAAGAACTAAACAAATTGCTTTAGTTTGAGAATCATCATCAAAATTTTCAAATAAAATTACGTCTTATATGTTTGTCCCTGAACTGAACAAACTGATTAGGCTCTACCTACAAAAAATGAAAACCATTGTTTTGCAACTCTATTGACTTTAAAAATCTTGTTTACTTATGTCTAAATAAACTGGTAAAACTATTCGTCATGTTATTTCTGTTACTGGTTACTAGGTCTACAAAAGCAGAGGAATGGAAAGCTGAAATAAAACTGGGAGTATTCGTTTGTTTGTGAGGGAAACTTGTCACCCTGACGTGTTTTCACAAGTGGAGGGAGGAGCACGACATGGAATTCCATACGTACGGAAGGGATCTCCCCTTTCCGGCCCCAAAATAGTTCCACAGCAATTTTTGTTTATTACCGGAACAGAATTTTTCTTTTTGAACGTCTGTGTGTGTGAGTGTGTGTCTGTGTGTGTGTTTAATCATATATAAAGTTTGTGTATGAGATTACAGGAAAGGATGGACTTCATGGAAAATTATTTTTCGTTTATATTATTCCCAAATTCAGTTATAACTTATGTTGGAAAGCCAATCTACGTAAATATATATATCTATATATACAAACATACGAAGCATATATATATATTATATATATATATATATATATATATATATATATATATATATTCTGTCTAAATCGGAAGACTACCGTATCCGCTAAGAAAAATGGTAGATACTGCCGTTTTCCTTTGCCTTACTACTGATTTTCCGGATACTGTAAATGGGTCCCCCTAAATACTCGTGGAAGCATTGAAGAATCTTCTCGCGTAACTTGTAATATTAGTGTTTTTAATCTTCTAAAACTGCAGTAATTGTATATTAGTTTTTTGTTTATATTACTCCCAAATTCAGTTACAACTTATGTTGGGGATAAAAGCCCATAATCTACGTAAATATAATATATATCTATATATACAAATATACGAAGCATATATATATAAAATATATATTGATATATAATAATATCTATATATATATATATATATATACATATATATATATATATATATATATATATATATATATATATAATATATATATATAAGATATATAAAAGTTTGTGTGTATGCACACAATATATATATTATAATATATATATATTACTGATATATATATATATACTATAATATCTAATATATATATAGATAATTATATACATATATAATATATATATTATATGATATGATATATATATATATATATATATGTGTGTGTGTGTATATATATATATATATATATATATATATATATATTATATATATATATATACATATATATATATATATATATATATATATATATATATATATATATATAATATATATATATATATATCATATACATATTCTGTCCTAAATCGAAGACTGCCGTATCCGCTAAGATACAGAACTAAGAAAAATGGTAGATACTGCCGTTTTCCTTTGCCTTACTACTGATTTTCCGGATACTGTAAAAGGGTCCCCCTAAATACTCTTGGAAAGCATTGAAGAATCATTCTGAAACTGCAGTAACTTGTATATTAGTGTTTCATGAACCCAATAGGTGGCAATTTCCATTTTAGAGCAGATTGTATATATATATATATATATATATATATATATATATATATATATATATATATATATATATACACACACACACACACATATATAGATATATATCATATATCGATATGAATAAGACATAATATAAAATATAGATAATGCTATATCTATATATAAGTATATACTAGATAATACATAATATATTAATATATATTATATAATATATATATATATATAGTATATAGATATATATATATATACATATATATATATGTATAGTATATATATATATATATGATATATATATATATACTATATATATATATATATATATGATATATATATAGATATACATTATATATATTGTATATATATATATATAATATATATATTATATATATATATATATATATCTCGTATCACATTTGGTAAGCGTCAAGCCAAAAGTGGCAGGCAAACTAAGTCTGGTAACACACTGTCCCTCCCCTCTCTCTTTCTCTCTCTCCCCTGATACCCAACAGCTCCTTTTCCCTTTTTCTCTTCCTCCTCTCTCTTCTCTTCTCCTCTCTCTCTCTGGCAACAGCTCTCTCTCTCTCTCTCTCGCTTTCTCAACATCTTCTCTCTCTCTCCTCTCTCTCTCTATCTCTCTCTCAACTCACAACCTCCATTTCATTAGGTCATCAAATCAGAGTCGGAACTACAAAAATATACGTTTATTCAAAGTAAAGCACTAATTGAATAACTCAGATTCTTACAGGATAATTAAATGGAATGATAACTCGAAGTTCAAGTAACTTAGATAACCCCCCGGTATTTTAATAGTCTTAATCAGTAATTAGTCACACCAATTATCTCTTCTCCAAACACTTAGTTCCCTCCACACAGTCCCCCTCACTAGATCCGCCTGTTTGAAAGACAGGAGGGACACACTAATGAGCATACACAATTGTAAAGACAAAGTCAAAAGATTACATGAAATAGAACATCTTTACAAAATGTGAAAAAACAGACAAGCCACAACTTTGGCTAAAGCACAGTAATTCTTACCCATCTCCAGCCCAGAACCTCACTCACAGAAATAAATAAACTTTATAGAGCCATCCAGGCTCTTTCTCTCCAAGGCAACCGTCTCCATCCTTCTAGCTAATTCATGCCTCAATGAATGAAAGAGTTGCACACATACAGACAAACTCACGCCCTTCGTCCACGCCCTGAAACCACTCTCAACTGGTTTCAAAGTCACCTTCTCAAACTACAGGACGATCGTTGACCTGCTTAGTAAGGATCTTAACATCACGCCATCCCAAAAAAGAGTTATCAGCATTCTCAAGCTGTCGCTCGGACTCTCTGTATCCATGGGAAGTTAAAAATGATGAGTCTGTACATTCCCCCTTTTTACAGATTAGCTCGGCGACCATCCTGGCTAGCCCCTGCTTAGCCATAGCTCACATAAGACAGCTCATATATATATTATATATATATATATATAGATATATATATATATATATATATATATATATATATATATATATATATAAACACATTGGCTGGCTCAAAACACAAAACATAGTAATAACTGCACGTCTCTGTTAGTACAAAGTCTTGTCTATCACACTTCATCTCGAAAAAAAACCCATACCAGGGCTATAATAACAATTGGGTGTAAAAACTTTTTTCTCCATCTTGAATCTCCCTTTTGTCTGCAACTGCAACTCCACAGACTCGTAGAAACACGTTGTAGCAAGGCAAAATGTCTTCCTGCGGAAGAGATCTAATGGCTCCCATAGACCCAAAAGTGCTGTAGAACTCTGTAGACTTGTAGAAACTCTCTTAAGAAGGCACACAACAGCAACATCTCTGCAACAGCTGGTGGGTGTCTTGCTAGCGTCGGGGAAAGACGATTATGGTGTGTTTAAGTATGTCAGTCAAGTCATCGGTCAATCAAAAAGAATTAACCCCAGACACACTTCTTTCAAATAATGGCCTCAAAAATTTCCCCCAAAAAACTAACTGAACGTCTTCCAATCAACTCCATTTAATATGACCACTGAACTAATTTCTAACTTCAACTCGTGAAGGAACTCCAAGGATCGCTAAATCGTAAGTCATTACCACAACCCCGCAGAGAAAAAAATATTAAGTTCTCTAACTCAATTCTCCAACAATAAAAAAAAACTTCACCAAATTCACACACCAACACATACACTCCAGAACTCAGAGAAACTCCACGGACTTCTGTCATCACATTTCAAACTCACAAATTCTCACAAGTAAAAAAAAAAAAGAAAAAATAATGAGCCCAAGAAAAAAAAATCATGTAAAGAGCCCAGCCCCAAAATTATCACTGAAAAAATTTTCTTTCAAGCTCTGATATTTCAACAACCCACAAAATCAGTAAAACTCTCCAATGTCTAACAGCAAAAACCCCTCACTGCTCATATAATTAATTTCCATGAGACGTAATATCAAACGCCCATTTCATGCAATTCACACAGCCCCCCAAAAAAATCATATTTCCCATCCAGAAAGAAATGCTATTTAAAGCTCAATCCCAATTACATCTCTCGTAGGAAAAGGAAAAACAGAAAAAAAAGATAACAACAATAAGTGAACTTTATCCATCACAAAGCACATAATATATGCATGATATACATAACCCCGTATTTTCCCCATAAATGCAATATGTATAGTTATGGAATTTTGCCACCGCAACTTTTCCATCTATCGGACAGGGCCAGAAAGCAACCCCTTACACGTGCATTTTCATGAAATGCTACGGTCAACATTTCCAGATATTGCAAAAACTCTGAGCAATCACCACTAGAGGAAAAGAGTCAGCAACTGGACTCATCACAGCATTTTCAGCAAAAATCCACCTGCGAACACATCAGGTGCTCGAACTGCAGCATAAAAATGTCTAGTCAGACTTGCAACTTTGGAAACTCATGATTCTCAAAAAAATGTTCTACACTGACACCACGTAATCACATTTCACAAAATTATCTCCAGAATATGACTAAGGTGCTCAAAAATTGTCTCAAAGACATAACTCTCACAAATGATACTGCCAAATTATATAAACAAATTAACACCTATTCAGGACAAAAAAAACTATGGTAAACTCACAATTCAGCAATTCAGCAATTATATGCCGCCAAAAATAACTCACTGGTGAATATAAAAAATGCTACATCTCCATAGGACCACAATGCAGTAATGCCACTCACCTCCAATTAGTCATGAAACCAAAAAGAACCACAGAACCCCTCTCTTGGCTCAAAAAAAATCCAGAAAAAAAAAATCATAACCACAAAAAAAAAAAAAAAAGTCACCACCAAAGATTAATGCCACCCCCATATATATATATCACCATATTAATAATAACACCACTCCAGTGATAAAAATATTTCCTCCATTTAATTAATAACCCCACCACCATATTCCCTCTATCTCACCAATAACCACGTGTTAATAAAACCACCACTCCAGCAATAAAAAATATTCACCTCTATTTCACCAATAACTCCATGTGGAATAAAACAAGTCTCCAAAAAATATTAAATCTCCAAGCAGGGTAATCAAAAAATGAAACTCCATCTCAAAAAAAAAAAAAAAAAAAAAAAAAAAAAAAAAAAAAAAAAAAAAAAAAAAAAAAAAAAAAAAATGCACTCAAAGCATCTAGCTGACACACTCAAAAATATTGCCCCATATTTCCTCATAACAGTGTCTCCATTTGCAACAAAAATGGCTGCAAAATAATTGAACTTAAAAAAACTCTCACCAACATAGGCCTAAACTGTGGAATATCTCCAACACAATAAAAAATATCAAATGGCTAAAAACTATTATATCTCCAATATATCAAATCTCAAATTATATCTCCAATGCTCTTCAGGAAAATAACTCAATGTTATAGTCAAAAACTATAAACTCTCTGTTTCACATAACTGCTGAGAAAGGGCAAAAACTCGGCAAACAAAAATTGCCCAGGAAATTCTAGAAAAAATCACCAGTGTGCCACATAACTCATTATAACAGAACTCCAAATTCAAAGTGTCTAAGCAAAGACTTCTCCATATTTACTACGGCATAAGCCACTAGAAACTTAACCAAGTTACCTATCTCTGGCAAAGTTGTCACAAATACAACAAAGGTATTGTGCAAGAAACCCACAACTTCTGGAACACAAATATCCAGAAAAAAAATGTAGTGCCATTTTGTATGCATTAAAAAAAAAATGCAAAAATTCTCCCATAAATCTCTCTGCAGCATCAAACAGCTGAAATTATAAGCACGTTCCCGAACAATGACTCCAAGTCACGAACTGAGATATTAAAAAAAATTCACACAAACTGCTCGGAGTGAAAAATAAATTCAAACTCGCCCATGATAAAAAAAACTTGCGTCAGCGATGGCCAACTTCCAAAAAGGGAAAAAAGAAAAACTAATGGTACTGATAACTTTTTCCTTAACACCTGTAACATCTGTGACTCACGTAGACTTCAAGCAATTATCTGCTGAACTCACGAAAAAAGAAAAAAAAATGTGTTGTTAGTTCCTCCCTAATTAAAAAAAAAAACATCACCACCCTTGATAATCATTACAACACCCATGTTAGTATAAAAAAATAACACCAATATTAGAACTATCAGTATCAGAAGTATCACCAGATATCAGAATTATCAGTATCAGAATTCGCCAGTATCAGCAGTATCATCAGATATCAGTAAATATCAGCACTCGCCCAATATTAGCAAAATTAGTACTCGCCCATTCACCAGTATTAAGTATCAGAATCAGCAACTATCAGTATCATCAAAATTGCTATCATCAAATTCACCAAAATCCACCAAAAAATTGGTATCATCACCCATAAAATCATTGGCACTTTCCCCAAAAATTATTAACACCATGACTCCGACAGAATCCCCATAAATGTCTCAAGTAATGATAATTCTATTTAAGTACCTCTCACATACAATATATCCCGTAATGAAAATAATAATTCTCCATAGTTAGTCTCCTTAAATATCTCCAGTAACACCAGTAAGAGCATTAATATTGCTATTTCCCCCAGTATTTATCAATATTGCCACACTCCAAAATTCCAGTCAACACCAATCAACACCATTACCCAAGTATACACAACCATTGCCACAACAAAATCAACACCACTCACCACTCTCCAGTATCATCAGATACAACACCACTCAGCAATCATCACCACCCAGCAACACCGGGCATGACCAATTGACAACACCACCTGACAACATCAGTCATCACCATTTTAAAGTAATCTCCCCAACACCAATCAAATCTCCATTAAAAAAAATAAAAATAATAATCTCTGTGTCCCCATTTATTATTATGCCCTCCAACACTGCATAAAAGCATTCTCCAAAGCATAAGGAAAACTTACACACATCCATATGAACTTCATTTCCATTTTCTCTTCACTCAAGAGAAAGAAAAAATCTTTCTAAAAAAAACCCTACGGGCGCTTCACATCATCACCCAATCGATATGAGCTGATTCCCTAACATTGAAACTTCCTTATCCAAGGCCAGACTCACCCCCAATACCCCAACACAAAGAAAAAAAAGAAGAAATTCACCCCCACTAAAAAAAAAGAGCTTCACCCTCCCCTGAGCGAAGAACCCCCCCTGAATAGTGTTTGAGTACCCCCCGATCCTCCAGAAAGACACTCGCCTCCCCTGGCACTACCCCTCGGGTCAGTTCAGTAGAAATTCCGCTGACTGTGTATGCATGAACGGCCGCTCTATCTCCAGGCAAAGAATGCAATTCAAGCAACAGTTTTGCATGTATGAAAACCATTCATATACACACGTATGTATTAAAACAAAGACAAACGCATCTCTTCTAAAGATGCGCCAAGATAAAACATATCACTTTCTGATACTTTGAGGGAAACAAAATCTCAATTGCCTCTTTAAAAGTGTTCACACACAAAGTCAAGATCCCCCAGGCCTCAAAAAAAAAAAACACACCGTAATACTTACCCCTTCACAATGAAAGAAAACCCCGGAATCTGCGCAATTACAAACACACAAATCTCGTCGGCACAACGCACTCGGCGAGAAAGCACTCGATGATCTTTCACACACAAACTCATCTCACGAGCGCCTCGCGATGGTTGAATTTGCTGACCCTAGTCCAGTCTTCCCGTCTCATTACCACAGTTAACAGATGGATAAATCTTAACCCCCATAAGTTATTAACTAAAATCTAACACATTCCCACACCCAGACACTCTGAAAACAGCATCTAATCTCACAAAAGGCTTTTTCGTTCAACCACCGCTGCACACCACTCTTATGAGACAAGAGTCTCATATCACATTTGGTAAGTGTCAAGCCAAAAGCGGCAGGCAAACTAAGTCTGGTAACACATTGTCCCCCCTCTATCTCTCTCTCTCTCCCCTGATACCCAACAGCTCCTTTTCCCTCTCTCTCTCTCTCTCTCTCTCTCAACCTCTCTCTTTCCATTTCATTAGGCCATCAAATCAGAGTCGGAACTACAAAAATATACATTTATTCAAAGTAAAGCACTATGGAATAACTCAGATTCTTAAAGGATAATTAAATGGAATGATAACTCGAAGTTCAAGTAACTTAGATAACCCCCCGGTATTTTAATAGTCTTAATCGGTAATTAGTCACACCAATTATCTCTTCTCCAAACACTTAGTTCCCTCTACACAGTCCCCCTCACTAGATCTGCCTGTTTGAAAGACAGGGGGGACACACTAATGAGCATACACAATTGTAAAGACAAAGTCAAAAGATTAAATGAAATAGAACATCTTTACAAAATGTCAAAAAACAGACAAGCCACAACTTTGGCTAAAGCACAGTAATTCTTACCCATCTCCAGCCCAGAACCTCAGAGCCATCCAGGCTCTTTTTCTCCAAGGCAACTGTCTCCATCCTTCTGGCTAATTCATGCCACAATGAACGAAAGAGGTGCACACTTACAGACAAACTCATGCCCTTCGTCCACACCCTGAAACAACTCTCAACTGGTTTCAAAGTCACCTTCTCGAACTACAGGACGATCGTTGACCTGCTTAGTAAGGATCTTAACATCATGCTATCCCAAAAAAGAGTTATCAGCATTCTCAAGCTGTCGCTCGGACTCTCTGTATCCATGGGAAGTTAAAAATGATGAGTCTGTACATTCCCCCTTATTACATATATTACACACACACACACACACGCACACACAAACACACACACACACACACACACACACACACACACACACACACATATATATATATTATATATATATATATTATATATATATATATATATATATATATTTATATATGTGTGTATATTATACATATATCTATAAAACATATATATTTTATATACAGATATAGAATATTATATATATATATATATATATATATATATATATATATATATATATACAGATAGATAAATATACTATAGATTATAAAGACATTTCTAATTTACGACCTGAAGGTGAGATCAGATTTTGCAGGCATTTGCAATATTATCTGGGTCACTTATGTAGCAAGTTCATACAATGGTGAAAAACAGAATGCAATGATTCTCACGTTCAAAGCAATATGTAAAATTGTACATAAAGGTATTAGAGGAAAAGTTCCTATCGCAGGGGCATGTTCTTTTTCTGAGAACTACACTTTTTCAGAGAGAGAGAGAGATGAGGAGAGCTCGAGGGAGAAGAAGAGAGAATGAGAGATGATAGAGAGAGAGAGAGAGAGAGAGAGAGAGAGAGAGAGTTTTTCTTGTTAATAAGATATATTTCATCACTGAATACCGTTTTCATACAAAACGAATGTTTCCTGAAAATCAAAAACTCTTGCAGGCTATATTCTTTCTTCCAGACGTTTTCATTCAATTCACAAAAATGATTCGCTGTTACAGCACTTATCGTTTTTAGATTCCAGTTAGTTTCTAATAAGAAGAAAAATTCGAACTTAAATTTCCAGTTTTACAGACGTGCAGAGATTAAATCAGAATTCTTTAGGATCTCGGCACTTTAACTTTGTATACCCATAGATTTTTCTTTTATTTTTTGAGACATAAAGGTGGAGCAACAACATATTGTAGAAAAAGCGTTGCCTGATAACACATTTAGGACAGAGTGATCAAAATAATTACTACATAAATATTTCATTTAAAATTCCTTTTTATTTCTTTGCTTGTATTTAGAAACCATTGGTCATGTTTCTTATCCCTTTGTTTTTTCAACTACACTTAAAAACACGAAAACTAACAATATTCCTATTTTACTGATATATATCTAAATTTTTCACATACAGTTCTTCCATTTCTGCTTAAATTCTAATTCTTTAACCAGGTCCTTCATCAAAGAGTGTTCACTTGAATTAAAAAAAAATTAAAATTATTTTATTTTTTTGTATTTTCAGTACCTTTGTCTAAGCCTTTTCATGAAATTTCGTCTCATATGTTTGTACCTGAATTTAATTAACTGAATAGATTATGCATAAAAAAAATTTAAAACTGATTATTTTCCAACTCTCTCAACAGACCTTCAAATCTTTTTTATGATGTCCAGATATAATGGTGTTCGTTTGTTTGTGAGGGAAACTTGTCACCCTGACGTGTTTTCAAAAGTGGAGGGAGGAGCAAAACATGGAGAAATTCCACACATACGGAAGAGATCTCCCCTTTCCTGCCCAAACAGTCTTGCAGCAATTTTTTTCTTCTTCTTTTTTCAACGAAACGGCTTTGTTGTTGAAGGCTAATGATGTTTTCCGAACAATGATTATGTTTACTAAACAGGTTACATGAAAATTAAATTGTCGTAAAGAGTGATTTTACTATGGTATTCACGGACCAAATTAGTAATAGGGTACTATGGACTAGGAAATGTTACTTCTCCTGGTACTTGAATGGTACCCTATTGTTACAGACAATTTCTAGTGCTACTTCTATCGCACTTTTGCTGTTTCCAACTCATAGCCTTTACCCTCAGAGGGGTTGACTACAAAGGGTGTTAACGTTCACAAACGAGATTAGAAATTGGCATCCGTAGACGTTTTTATTTTATTTTATTTTTTTAACATTTGATGTTCTTTTATGAAAAACGGTAAAAAATGAAACCAGTTATTAGAACCTCGAGAGTGATGTGTGAGATGAAAGAACAAAAATTATGGCTTTCTTTCATCTGAAATAAAAAATAAAAATAAAAACGATTCCTAATAATCTGGTTGTGAATATAGACGAAGATTCTCGATACTTGAAAAAAGGAGGACCTTAGAATAATTGTTTTTGTCATCGTGCCAGTAAAGATAACAGAAACTGTCTTGGTACATTTCACAAGTTAATGTCACATCTCTTCGAATATTCATCGCCCCGTGAAATGCAGAAACTTACATTTGCATTGGTTATTTCAAGAGCCAGACTTTCTACACATTTCCTTTAAGAACGCCAAGAACAAGACGACTAATAAAATGGAAACCCAAAAGCTACCCGAAGAGCTAATAGCCAAGTCATGAGAGACCCTTCAAGTTCAAACGAATGGGTCTCATTTTGCCATCGGGGAGAGAGAGAGAGAGAGAGAGAGAGAGAGAGAGAGAGAGAGAGAGAGAGAGAACGTAATAGTTGTTCATGCTTTGGGTTGATGTTTTTCTAATAAGTCTTCGGACATTTTCTTTATTATACAGCACAAAGCCGTTTTGTTACACGAGCAATGACCAGTTCTCCTTGGTCTTACGTATATCTGGAAGTTCAGGATGCTATGGACTGGTATGTTACTTCCGCTATTGTCTGACTGGTACTTCTATCATTATTGTTGCTGTTCCCAGCTCTTAGCCTTTCCTTTAAAAGGGGATGACTTCCTGTTCTATCACGGTCTAGGTTCTTTCTAGACCTTGGTTCTAAGTAGCTCTTCGCGGATGATGATGCTGGCTCTACCCAAAATACCCAACTGAATACCAGAAACGTATTTCACTCCTCAAGTCATCAGAAGGATAATCAATTTCTAATTATTTATCTTCAAAGAGAGACCAGAGTTTTAATGGTTGTGAGCTTAGCATATCTATGTAGGATGAGCATTGTGTACTTTTATGGCAGAATTTAAAGGGTGTGTTGTGCAAGAATTTTATAGTTTTTTTTGAACGCGTATGAGTGTAAAGAACGATCCGTAGATATTGTATAAACTTTGATCTTCAATGAAACTTTCTTTTTATTGAAGAAATGCTAATGACAGTAATCGCCCATATCTTCTTGGATTTCTTAACTTTTCGAATGCCTACTGTACTTGAGAACCTCATCTTCCAAAGAGAATATATGTATATATATATATATATATATATATATATATATATATATATATATATATATATACACACACACACACACACACACACACACACACATATATATATATATATAAAACATATTATCTTTGGCATCTTGATCCCACACCCAGAGAAGACAAAGTTCATTACCTCCATCTACGCTTGTATAAATGTCATTAAATCTTACTGGATAAACAGCCCAATAAAGATTACAAGTGGGACACTGTAAGAATTACTAAAGGTTATTTGCGGCGTCCCTTGGTAGTAGAGGAAAAGACCCCATATAGACTCCACTTTTCTAATCACCTCCTGATAAGCTCATGTATGTACGCGAGACCTAAAAAGGGGCGGGGCAACCCCCCAAACCCCCCAAAAGGGGTGGGGCAACCCCCTAAACCCCCAACAGGGGGTGTAGCCACCCCTGACCACAAATTGACTCCACTTGTCGCATAAGCTCATATAATCTACGTGCAAAAGGGAGCGTGGCCACCCCTGACCCCAAATCGACTCCACTTGCCTTATAAGCTTATATATGTAGATGACTTGCAAAAGGGGGTGTTGCCACCCTTTACCCCAAATCGACTCCACATTTCTGCCCCCGTGACGTCACATAACTCTACGGGAATAAAACCACCATTTCAACCCCTGACCCCAAACCGACTCCACTCTTATGCCCCCGTGACGTCACGAAACTCTACAGGAAACCCATCATTTAAACCCCCGACCCCAAATCGACTCCACTTTTTTGCCCCCGTGACGTCATGTAACTCTACGGGAATAAAACCATCATTTCATCCCCTGACCCCAAACCGACTCCACTCTTATGCCGCCGTGACGTCACAAAACTCTACGGGAAACCCATCATTTCAACCCCCGACCCCAAATCGACTCCACTTTTCTGCCCCCCGTGACATCACGAAACTATACGGAAATAAAACCCTCATTTCAACCCCAGACCCCAAATTGACTCCACTCTTATGCCCCGCCCGTGACGTCACGAAACTCTACGGGAATAAAACCACCCCACCCTGACCCCACTCTCTCTCTCTCTCTCTCTTTTATATATGAACAGCAGCGTAGATATTCGGAGTATCATAATAAAAGGATATTTGGCAGCTGACTTCAACCTCACGTGAGACATATATTTATCATAGAATTTGATATCTCTCCCAATAACCGACAGGTAGACGTTATCCGATGATGACTCATGCACACACACACACACACACAATGAAACGGGGTCTTATCACCATTTTCCCATGTCGAAAATGGGCCAAGCTGACTTCAGCCTCACGTGAGACATATATTTATCATAGAATTTGAGTCTTAATCTCCCTTTTTCCCATGCCCTAAAGCCGAAAAAAGTAATACTAACGGACACAGGCACACATTTCAATTTTGTTTATTTATAAGTATAATACCGAGTTTGAAAGAGGTTAAATGAAAAATCAAATGACAAACGGAATCGTTATTTTATGTTTGTAACCAATGCTAAATACAGGGGGAATGAATTAACATTCCATACAAATACATACAATGGAAAAAAACTGTACAAACACGTCAAAAACAATACTTCATCAAAACACACGGCTACATCACAACCTTAGTATATGCCACATACGTCTTCTCCAACAGCTTCCTGACTGTGTATCAAAGACGACGTTTCATCCAATACCTCAAAGCTTTTAAATTTAGCTAACAAGTTTTTCATATATAAATCTTCCACGCATCTTTCCTCCAACAGGGATAAATTCTTTTTCATTATATCCACGCAACCTATTTTACCAATTTTGTTCATTTCATCACTGAATGTAGCTAACACAGGTAAATATTGATTCAACCAAATTGTGTTAACCCGCCCGCTTTGACCGATGCCAGCGGGAAAGATAACATATTTGACATAGTCATACGATGATTTAAATAATTCTTCCTTCAGTTTCTTGACCGAAGAAAAAGTGATTGAACCTCATGTGTTTGCTATCTCTGCCCAAACGATCGGCGTGATCTTCATCTTTGGAATAAGCCACACTCTTTTGCGCGTATTCATTATCTTCAATTGGGGCGCCGATACCGTATTGGGTTAATAAGGTAGCTATGGTGGGGAGATCAACTTCTATGTCGCATTCCCAAGATGTGATATTTTCAGGTCTTTTCACAATGGCGGACCCTTTAATACCCCTATTACGAAGACAGGCATATGATGCACCAGTGCGAGAATATCGAAAACCTGCCAACTTGGCATACGGATAAGCTCGAATGACGTCCGCCACCACACCGTAATTCCTGCAGGTGACACAATTAGTGGCCACTACTAAACACGTATTCCTCTTCCTGAACTTATTTTCGGACAAGTTCCCAAAAACTAACTTGAACGAGGAGGTTGTGACAATCCTTGAAGAGCTAATGAGCTACAAAAACCCCGCAACCCAAGCTCCCTCTATCACAATCACCGATTACAAACCAGTTGTGACGAACCATCAAGCCTCCCTCACTCCCAGCTATTATTCACACTCACACGAATAAACAAGCCTTATCATTTCCTCACACCAAAGGTCATCCACACACACATATGACTCATTAAAGATGCGCCTGCATCCATTTTATCAAAATCAGTATCTCGTGATTAAACAGCTCCGGTATCATTGTTCCTAAAATGTTAATAAGCCACCCATGCATCCACCATGTTTCTTTCTTCCCACCCCCTCCCCCTCCTCCTCCCGTTTTCACCATATTTCGCCACGTTTCAATTTTTGTTTTTAATGGCTATATTCCTTAACATCCAATCTTTATTAACCCCCTAGCCATTTCAATGAAGTAGTGTATAATTGGAAATATTATCAACATGGGTTTTTTTTATTCCCTTGAAATTCTCGAGCTATATTTAAAATATTATAGCCTGCGAATGGATGAGTTAAATCTCCTTCTTCATTCCATTCAACCATGTTAGATAGAAACTTGTAAGTGCTTAACAAAAGTCATAACGTATGACTTTTGTGGTTCATTAAAAAAATTGGAATACCTTTTAAATCGGGATTGCTTTTTTGCGACTCATGTCCCTTTAATTGTTTTCAACGTAATCGGGACGTTTACCACCTCCCCTCCAGTCACTGCTCCTACACTTTTTATAGGAGGAGGAGGCGGAGGAGGAGGAGGAGGACCCAGTGAGCAATATAGCTGGCATAGGCGGATTTTGGATATTAAGAGGGACGTGTCTGCTACTACTAACAGCTGCTGTATCCAACTTGCCAGTACCATCCAAGTTATTAATATCACCATCACAAACCTCTTTTCTATTCATTAACCTCTCGTAGGTAATGGCAGGGATAACGTAAAACTCCTTCATTTTCAATTAAAAAGACTTCCTACCAAACTCGCAGCAATAGGCAATAATACTGATAAAATAGTTCCCCCTTTACGACTTTTCAGTATATTTTTCTTCTTAGATATGGACGTTGTTTTCAAGGACACAAGATGAATTTCTCGTCAACAATTTCTTGTGTTTAATAAACTTCTTATCTTGAGTTAGATTACCACAAAGAAAATTTCTAAACATTTCCGAGAGAGTAGACACCAAACCACCGTTTAAGATGGGAATGACTTTTCTTCTTTCACTGGGTGATAAACCAGAGATGAATAAAATAAAGTTTTTATTTTTACATATTAAAGATTGCTTACGGTTCATATCCGTACAATTTGAGATTCATCAACCCAGGAATTGAATTGACTCCTGTAACCTTTCCAATGAACGTAATATTGAGTTTTATTATTTTTCTTCCTCCTTCCCAGAATAGTGATATCATACGTTTCTGGTTGATTTGTAGGAATTAATTCTTCACGATAAAATACACCCTTTATTTCTTCACCCGCTAAATCTTCCAAGAAGTATACGACTGGATTTTGCGATGTATCCACTTTTTGGATTTTAAAAATTTCCAGAGTATTTTGAATTGTATATCCCCTCCTAAAAATTGCGTTCCGACGCTCATCGCCAATACGTACAATGTCTCCAATATTCAAGAGCGAAATGGCATGGCGGGAGGATTAACAAGAACAGCCTTTTTATACATACTCGAGAATTGAAGTTCAATGTCATCTCTAGCTGTTAATGTGTGAACCTCTTGCGGGGTGCGACCCAAACTTCTATGGGGGGTATGGTTATAACTCTGAACAATGTCACGCAAGACGTTAATGTATTTTAAGGTATTCTTATGTATGAGATATCTATATATCCGACTCTTAATAGTCCTTATGACTCTTTCAGCTATAGAGGATTTGATTTCTCTCGAATAAACGCTATATAATTATATATTTTTACTATCTAGATATTCTCTGACGTGTTTGTTATAATATTCCCTACCCTCATCACTATTCAAACGTGAAATTCCCGAAAATTCGGTAGATTCGATAATCTTCTTCAAACCGTGACGCATAGTAACACCATTCTTCTTTTTCAAGGGAACAATTTTTAGATATCTGGAAAACACGTCAATAAAGACCAGCAAATATTTAAACCCATTATTATACCGAGCTAATTTGGACATATTGGCTAAATCGGTGCTCGCTATTACTCGCGGTTTGGGTGACATGATTTTTCTTCTGGGGAATTTTTTTCGAGTGACTTTATGCAGTGTGTAAGACTTTTGCCCGCGTAAGAATTCTTTAACATTTTCACGCATAATTTGGCTATCCAGATTTTTCGCTACTCTGAATAAAGAGTCCACCCCGCTGAAACTACCCACACCCCGTGCATCTCCGTACAAAGTTTTTAGCAGTTTTATCCGTTCTTTATCCATATTGGTAAGCTATTTGATATTCCGTTTCACCCAGAATATTAGTTCGGAGCTGTAACAGTTCAGGTGTTGACGGAGCGAAGTCTACTAACAAATAACCGTAGCGGTTACGTGATAGGGCCTTTTTATATATGTCCGAAAAGGCTGAAGCTTTTTGACGGCCGAATAACTGCTGACCTAAAGTTTCAATTTGACTAAAATCATGATTTTTCAATAGACTATAATGTGAACAATTCAGGCTTATACTTCTACTAAACTTGCCCGAATGAAACATATTCTGCGTTATGAATGTAATTGAAATAGATGAATGACGTCCCGCTTCGAAGGCATTAGTGACAAATTTAAATTTTGGACCTATTGAGGGATGCGTTTCGAGGGGGTGCTCAGATACCCCACAATATAAAATGTATTGGAAACGCGTTTCATAGAGTTCAATGATTTTTTGACATAGGACGGACTTGCCATTGTTACTGAACCCCGCGATGATAATACGAGCGGGATTAGCGAATGGGTCTAACAACTGCCCAGGGAAGGGACCTGTCGCGGCCATGATGTTAGCGCGTTCAAGTCTATAGTTGTGTACTTTATGCGTTCCTTTTATATACAAGCCTTAATGATAATTAGGGTGAATGGAAGTTGACGGCAATAATATTTGTTTAATTTTCATAATGAAATATTTACAGGTTTTTTCCTACAATATAAAAATTACAACGTACAGTAAAAATGCAATCTATAATAAAAAATGCAATACAATAATGTAAAAATATAAAAAAACCAACTGTGTATATGGATATATAATAAAAATACATTATATACAATATAATATATTAAAATATATGAATATAGGATAAAATATATAGTAAAATATACAAACTATGACACCCGGTCAAGGTGTAATATGCCTCCGTTTAACTGGAGGAGAGGGTGAAACCATTTCCCATCAAGGAGAAGTCAAAGACGTCGAAGAGAGAGAGGAATTAACATTGTATATTTTACTATTTTCTCTTCGACGTTTTGAACATCCTTTCACCCGTGAGAAATTATGTGATGGATGTAAGGTCGGAGGAATAGGAGGAGTAGGAATTCTCGAGGTGCTAGGAGCGGGAATATTTAAAATTGGAGAGATTGCCGCTACTGCTGGCACCACCCTTGCCCGCTCTAGCTCCTCCTCTTCCCCCTCCCCCTCCTCCACCATACCCTCCTCCACCCCAATGTCTGGATGTCCATACGCCAACGATTTATAAGGTGACACATAATATCTCTTGTCCTCTAAAGGACAGAGAGATACCTTTCACTGGCTCGTATGACACATCGTGCCTCCTACTCTTTGCAAATTGTGCACTTGAGTATAAGTAATCTCATTCTTTTCGATCACAGCTTGATACTGCTCATGCGGAATGGTCTTTTGCCGGCACCTTTGTACATCTTTCAAGGTGTTAATACGACTAGTTTCCATCAGATACGAATAAACTTTAGGTTTAACGCCGATAAATTCCCTCATGAGAATTTATCGGCCCCCATTTCAACCTTGACTAACCCGAGTTCCCCCTTATGTGACTCATCATATAATTCGTGAGTTTTGGGGAAATTACTCAAATCCATGTAGGGTTTGAGGACATCCTTCAGTTCTCGATTGAGGTTATCATTCACCAGGGAAAAGATCAAGCTGTAAGTGTCGGTATAAAAGAGCTGAACTCTGTGTCCATACTGCTTTCGAAGAACATCATAATAGAACCGATACATCATATCCTTCGCCATGTCTAGTATACTGAAACCGATATAAATCGGGGATTCAGCCATAACAGACTCTTTGAAATGGTTCGCAATGTACCTGTCGTTACCCAGTTTTTCCAAAGACTTGTACGTGTGTTTGGACACATTCCTGAGGAGAAAGGGTTCACTGGTGGTGACGACAGTTCTAGTAGAATAATTTAATGAATTTTTAATAGTGACACCGAAAAGACAATTCATTATGATTTTGACAGTGTTCCTCTTGTCCGGATCTGTCTCTTTAGCACGCCTTTCGGCATTCTCCAGAATATATTCCCTCAAATAAAAGTTCTTATTACATCAACTTCGAGACCAAGTCTTATCAACGTTTGTAATAAGCAAAGACAGATCAAGTGATTACGCATGGGTAAATGCGTACCCGTCAACTAAACATTTTTCTTGGGTAGCTTCACCTTGAACTTATTCATTAGGTTTTTACTATAGGGCGATAGATCCTTTAAGTTACATTCATGTGATGAATGGCGGGAGGGAGATCATCCGTCTGTAGAGCAACATCCCGTTTAACTGGTTTGTTATCGAGCAGGATGAAATAACCGTATTCACCCTGTGAATCAATGGCGGTAATATCGCAAGCGACAAAATTTTCTAATTTGGCAGGGGAAAGTTCAGTTATTTCACCCAAGGGCATTTTGTATTTGCTCATAACTGTGGGGTACAAACTGGTGAAATCAATGTATAATATACGTATACGATTGAGGATCACCCACCCTAAAACTGGGATTTAACTCTGGATTATTAGCTACACCGTGGATGTTTTTACAAATTAATTGATATAGTTCACCATTCGAAATGAGGGGGAGACGAATTTTAGAGGAATATAGGAAAGCATCGAGTGAGAGAGAGGTAGAAGTCAGGTAACAGGTGGGGTCTAGTCCGAATTGCGCCATGGCAGCCTTCCTCCAAGCTAAATAAACATCAGCTAATAATCCCACATCCATTAACAAATACAAAATGGTGTAATCTAGAAGATTGGTGCAATTAGCGGCGTTCCAAACCTTGACCACGTGTGCATAGCCCTTGCTGGAAAGGGTTTCCCCCGTAAGTTTCGAATCGAAACACTCTCGAGAAGGGATGCCGGGCTTTCGTAGGATATTGAAACCCGTCACATAATCATAAGGGTAGTACTGTTTACCTGTACCCAAAACTAAATCGAGACAATCCTGAGAATACTGGGTTAACAACTGACATGCGATTTCGAGGGAACCTTTCTGTTTGATATGACTCGAGGCAAGACTAGAAAGGGTCCCTCTTATCACGTTGTTGCTATCCACGAATCTCAGATTGCCTGATCTGGCCAAGTAAAATTTACTACCCTCACATTTCAGAATTTCAAAATCATGCTGAGCCCCGCCTCTTTCAAGACCAGGGCGATGTCATATGACAAATTTTGTACGAACACTGTTAAAGTTGGCTCCTTAAATTGTATATTCAAATTACGCTGTTGACACAGTGCACACACAAAGTTGTCCCGTGCCACAGAATGAGCGTGATGTCGCATTTTCGTGACTCCGGCCTTGAATTCAACGTTACATCTTTCGCAACGAGTGCTCGCTTCAAACTTACGGGTGGATTCAGGAGTCATATGTAAAGGATACGCTCACATTCGTTCACGCAATAACGCCCAGTCCCGGCTCATGTTCTGCAAACAATCATCAACACATTTCTCTCAGTGACTTAGCCTATGGGTGGGTACAATATTCCCCCGTTCTACCGTCAACGATCACGTAGCAATAAGCGAAAGCTTTCTGCCAAGATACTATTCTCTGATCATCTTCTCCGGCCTTCGGTTGAATATTATACGCCTCAAAATCCAGGAAAGCCATGTGCGAGATTGGCTGCAGAGCTTTAACGTTAGTAAACTGTTTAAATTGGCCGGGTTCTGGGTATTCGACAGTGGTTCGAGCAGTACAGGCCTGAGTATCCCTTGGGATACACCTTGAAGTTATTAATATTCACTAACTCACGCCGCGTGATATGAAGTTCAACCCTATCCAGCGAGGTCATACACCAACCCGAACCCTCAGTGCGGTTGAGTCTCTCTTCAAAGTTATTAGCTATAAACTCAATAGCCTCTTCCAGGGAGTCATAGATCGAGTCAATCGTAGTGAGGATAGGCGGGGTACATAGATAAAAAGCATTTTTTTCATTGATGTCGCCTAGCATCCTCACACAAGTAGAGCATAGCTGAGCGAATACCTCTTTCAAGGAAGTTACTGAGCACATCTTCGCGTAATTGGGCTATGCTACTACTTAGCTTCATTGCCATGTCAATGTGTGACCCTACTGCAGCCGCATAATAAATGGTACTCACTACCTTGTTACCCACCGTTCTTTCCCTCATGAATGGAGATCTCCCTCTGGCTCCTCCACCTCCACCAACGCGCGATGCTTCATTATTATTACTCCCCATCAGATCTTCACCTAATGGGAAGTCTTCAGCGAAGGGATCTGTAAAGGTTGTGTTAAATAAGCATCAGAGCGAACGTGTATAATAATAATAATAATAATAATAATAATAATAATAATAACTGCAAAAACAACAATGATGATAACAATAATAATATTTTACCTGGATCGGAGGGTGGTGAGGATGATTCATCATGGTGGCTAGAGGCTTGGACATCTTTAATGACGTGGCAATCTGTGAGATAACAAATTCATGAATTTGGCATGACATAACATGAACGCGGAGGTTTTTATGTACATATATTATAAACCCGATGCCCATTGTTAGTCATACAGTCTACATTCAACATGTGTAGCGATCACATCATATACATGAATAGCAATGCATGTATAGACAATTGGGCGTGTAAATTTACCAATAGGTTAGCCACCCCTATATCATTACCGAAAGAAGTGGAATATGAAGTGGGGCTAGTGGGAGTCATTCTCCCAAAATTATATTACGCTATTAAACCAGGAGATGTTGATTTTACTATTCAATTTAACACGATCTATAACGAGTCAGATGGGAAACGCGTTTATACTTATATTTATAAGTCCATTTCGGGTTTGTTGGGTGGTGATATGAATGTCATGACTAGAGTGTTTAATACGGAAATTATTGAACAATTATCTGAATTTTACGGTGAGCATATTCGCGGAGCTATCCGCAAGGACGGTTTATTCTCATGGAATGATGACACGTAGAGAATGAGCATTCCACATATCGATGCAGGAGTGGCCAAAGTTGATATGATTGATTCAATTATGATTAAACTCAGTGTTAAAGCAGCTAATATGTTCGGTTTCAACGAAAAAGTCAGGTATTTATTATACAGTTCGGGTACGTTGAGACCTCATGGCGGTAGAAATATATTCCATCAAGGCGTTGAATACGTTTACCTGTATTCGGGTATCGTTCAACCTACCATCTTGGGTGATAAAATGGTTAATCTCTTTAGACTGTTTTACGTTAGGATGTGCATGTGGTAAAGGTCCTCATAATGCCATTTATAAACCTTTAAATACCATTGACGTATTGGATTACATTACCATCGATGTCTCGGATCAGAACGGTGAACAAATAATGTTTACTGAAAATGGGATTGTATCATGCAGTCTGCATATAAGACCTAGATAAAATGCTATCACACTTTTTTATAAATACCATACGTGACATATACCTGTCGTAGTATTTAACCGGCATGGCTGGTGAACACACCATATATTTGAGCAGTCTTGGCTGTTTAGAAACGTATACCAAAAATACATATTCGAAATTTGCCAATAGATTACCTACACCTATATTATTACCTAATGGGGTTGAATATGAAGGAGGTTTAGCTTCGATCATGTTAGGGAGTTATTACGCTATATTATCCAAAGATGATTTATTCACTCTCGAATTTATTACATAGCGTCATAAACGTGATAGGCATACATATTTGTATAGACCGTGAATAGCAATGTTAGCGGGAGATATGAAGAGACTCGTGAGAGCTCTTAATAAGGATGTGTATGATTATTTGAAAGTTTATTACGGTGATAATTTCATAAATTATTTTAATAGTAACAGTATATTTCATTGGGATGAAGATTTAAGGAGAATTACTATGCCACGTATCAAGAGAGAGAAATTGAAAACAGGGGACGTTAAAAGTATATACGTCAAATTTAGCGGAAAAGCCGTGAAATTATTAGGTTTTCATATTAATACCGGTTATGAAATATATGGTGGGCGTGAATTGAATGAAAACGTTTCCCTTGATTCTCTACCTGATATTGTGGGATAGATTATATATAGGTGTATACGGATATAGTTCAACCGACGATTTTTGGCAGGAGACTAGTCAATATATAGGACTGTTTTACTTTAGCAAGTGGTAGTGGAAAAGGAATACATAATACAGTCTAGAAATTGTTGAACACGAACATCTTGGATCAGATTTCTATTCTTATCACGGATCAAAATGGACATCTTTTACATTTCACTAAAGACTCGAGTGTTACTTGCCTGCTCCGTATAAAACCTAGAGGAAAATTAGATGAATAGGTACATATATAATTCGATGTTCACCCTTGGCAATCCTTATTCGGGATTGTAACACCCTCGAGTCAACTAGAACGTGTGAATCAAGCTCCACTTAAATTGTTTGGGAATAGTATAAACATTAAAATGAGTGTTATTCGCACCTCCTTCAGAGACGGAATTTAAAACACTATTTTTTTCAGACCCTTTATTAAGGAGAAGGGCGGGGTTTGAGGATATTTCCGGCCGCAGGAGGGGAAGTGGCATTTTTTCTACCATAAGCGGTATTGCACGTAAAGTGCTTCCTTTCTATTTAATGCCGCGAAACCTTCAGTTAATGAATTTGTTAGATCTGTGTTATGGTATAAGAGCCCTCAAAACTACTGGACAACAAATTTTAAGCGGTACTGGAAGGACAAGAAGAAAAATGAGTCGGAAGAAAACGGTGAAACGATCAGTTAGACGGTCGAGTGTGAGAGGAAAGAAAAAACGTAGGAAGAGGAAGGGTACACGCGTTAAATCTAGGAGTACATGTAATAAGGACGTGTACGATCTTTTGTAACTAATACCATCATGCAATTATATCATGAGACGCAGAAAAGTATAGGTGGTGGCGGTGGTAATCTGATCACTTTTGATAGTTTTAAAAATGGTAGAGCTATTTACTGCTTTAATTTTGTGGTGGAAGATGTTGAAGATTCCATGCCAGTGGAAATTTCAGCAAACCTGCGAATATCGATCAGGCTGGGTACGGCTACGCCTAACCCTTGCATTATTTTACTTTTCGGGGATACCAAGGGTATTTTAACGGTGGAAGCGGATAGGGTTATTCAGTGTGATGTTAGAGGTTAAATGGAATGGATACAAAAGAAATTGAAATAAGTTTAAAAGGTTCACTCGGTGACCGGGTTAAATATTTAGATGTGTTCGCTTCGGATGAAGTAGGATTATTGACATTGCCAGAAAATATTATTTAACCTTTAGTTTTTATATCTAATACATTTTTTTCATCTACTGATATTAATATTGTTGGTCATTGGGTATGTTTTTACATGGAAAAAGCACCTAGAAATATAATCTTCTTTTTTGATAGTAACGGTATAAATCTGAAAGTTTATTCGAATGAATTCTCTAAATTTATATATGCGCATCCCGAATATAGCCTCTATTGACTAATAAAACAAATACAACCCAATAAATCGTACAAGTGCGGTCTTTACGTAAGTTTTTCTGTTCATTGCGTGAGTCACCGAGGTGTGAAAACAGTATTATCCTCAATACAAAATGTATTCTCATTCACTCGTTTGAGAGGTAATGATAAATGGATAACGGGATATTATTTTAAATATTTGAAAAAGTTTAAATGTTCACATTGGAGGTCGGGGGTAAAACATGATATTACGTACAAGGAATGTCTCTGCATCTTAAACAACTAAGGTAAATGCATATTTTTCTTTTATTTTTATATTACCCCATTTACATTCTATTAAGGATATATTCTATAGATATGTAGCATACACCTTGATCACATAAGTTTTTTTTACTTATTTCAGGATGAGCTGTGAGAATCATTCACCCGTGAACGTCGGTGATAAACTGCTAAGACATCTTAGTCGTTTGCTCTTAAACACTTTTCGGAATATTCGGGTTATAAGGATACACGTGGACGTTATATTGGGATGCGTGCTGAGGCGGTCTGACAGTGATTAGTGGTCAATAAATCCTTATGAATAATTATATGAGTGTTTTTTTCTATGCCCACAATACATTTGAAACCAAAAACAGGGAAACGGAGAAAAAGTGTGTTTCTATGGAATCAGGAACTGTTAGTAAATAAATATATAACACATCGGTTTTACATACCTTCACCGGGTTGCTCGTTTCCTTCAGTAGTGGGTGGTGGCGAAGTTGGTCGGAGGTTGCACTGCTGTGGGCTGCCAGTGGGAGTTGTTGCATCTCCTGCTACTTCTTCTTCTTCTCCTGCTTCATGGTTATGACCCGTTTTCACCTTCCTAATAAATGCGTTGGGAGCTCCAACACCATAATAGTGATGGTGTCTGACCTTTGGGGCTACTTCGTTGGCTGACAGTTCACTACTAGAGTTATTTCCCATATCTGAAAGGGAGAAATAATGACTGTTTTATATATTCCGCTTCTTTCAACGGATACATTATTTTATATGAATATCTATTCCGTATACAGACGAATCTTATTGCTATTTTTAATATTTACTATATGTTCAAGTAAATGGAAAGTGTTTTATATGCTACTTACTGAATAGTGACTTATTCACTCTGTGTAGGGACGGAGGGTCGGGGAGCTGCACTTACTCTTATACACTTTGGGTAAGGAATAACGTCAATTTTCCCTTCTCGGTTGTATTTATGGTGTTCAGTCGGAAAGTAATAATCAGGTGTGACATACGGTGTTTCGATGAAGTATTTTATTCCTAAGATGAAGATCACGCCGTGCAGGATTTTCGTAGCAATACTGATTTTGAATCATCGTATGACTATGTCAAATATGTTATCTTTCCCGCTGGCATCGGTCAAAGCGGGCGGGTTAGCACGACTTGGTTGAATCAATATTTACCTGTGTTAGCTACATTCGGTGATGAAATGAACAAAATTGGTAAAATATGTTGAGTGGCTATAATGAAAAAGAATTTATCCCTGTTGGAGGAAAGATGCGTGGAAGATTTATATATGAGTCATATGTGTGTGTGGATGACCTTTGGCGTGAGGAAATGATAAGGCTTGTTTATTCGTGTGAGTGTGAATCATAGCTGGGAGTGAGGGAGGCTTGATGGTTCGTCACAACTGGTTTGTAATCGGTGATTGTGATAGAGGGAGCTCGGGTTGTGGGGTTTTCGTAGTTCATTAGCTCTTCAAGGATTGTCACATCAAGACATGAACTCTCGCCATGGCTTCATCAACCTCTTTGTGCAAGTTAGTTTTCGGGAACTTGTCCGAAAATAAGTACGGGAAGAGGAATACGTGTTTAGTAGTGGCCACTAATTGTGTCACCTGCAGGAATTACGGTGTGGTGGCGGACGTCATTCGAGCTTATCCGTATGCTGAGTTGGCAGGTTTTCGATATTCTCGCACTGGTGCATCATATGCCTGTCTTCGTGATAGGGGTATTGAAGGGTCCGCCATTGTGAAAAGACCTGAAAATACAGTATCGGCGCCCCCATTGAAGATAATGAATACGCGCAAAAGAGCGTGGCTTATTCCAAAGATAAAGACCACGCCAATCGTTTGGGCAGAGATAGCAAGCAGATGAGGTTCAATCACTTTTTTTCTTCAGTCAAGAAACTGAAGGAAGAATTATTTAAATCATCGTATGACTATGTCAAATATGTTAACTTTCCCGCTGACATCGGTCAAGGCGCGCAAGTTAACACGACTTGGTTGAATCAATATTTACCTGTGTTAGCTACATTCAGTCATGAAATGAACAAAATTGGCAAAATATGTTGCATGGCTATAATGAAAAAGAATTTATCCCTGTTGGAGGAAAGATGTGTGGAAGATTTATATATGAAAAACTTGTTAGCTAAATTTAAAAGCTTTGAGGTATTGGATGAAACATCATCTTTGATATACGGTTGGGAAGCTGTTGGAGAAGACGTATGTGGCATATACTAAGGTTGTAATGTAGCTGTGTGTTTCGATGAAGTATTGTTTTTGACATGTTTGTACAGTTTTTTTCCATTGTATGTATTTGTATGGAATATTAATTCATTCCCCCTGTATTTAGCATTGGTTACAAACATAAAATAACGATTCCGTTTGTCATTTGATTTTTCATTTAACCTCTTTCAAACTCGGTATTATACTTATAAATAAACAAAATTGAAATGTGTGCCTGTGTCCTTATGTATACTTCGGCATGGGAAAAAGGGAGATTAAGACTCAAATTCTATGATAAATATATGTCTCACGTGAGGTTGAAGTCAGCTGCCAAATATCCTTTTATCGTGATACTCTGAATATCTACGCTGCTGTTCATATATAAATGAGAGAGAGAGAGAGAGAGAGAGAGAGAGAGAGAGAGAGAGAGAGAGAGAGAGAGTGGGGTCGGGGTGGGGTGGTTTTATTCCCGTAGAGTTTCGTGACGTCACGGGGAGGCATAAGAGTGGAGTCGATTTGGGATCGGGGGTTGAAATGATGGTTTTATTCCAGTATAGTTTCGTGACGTCACAGGGGGCAGGAAAGTGGAGTCGATTTGGGGTCAGGGGTTGAAATGACGGGTTTCCCATAGAGTTTCGTGACGTCACGGGGGCAGAAAAGTGGAGTCGATTTGGGGTTGGGGGTTGAAATGACGGGTTTCCCATAGAGTTTCGTGACGTCACGGGGGCATAAGAGTGGAGTCGGTTTGGGGTCAGGGGTTGAAATGATAGTTTTATTCCCGTAGAGTTATGTGACGTCACAGGGGCAGAAAAGTGGAGTCGATTTGGGGTCGGGGGTTGAAATGATGGTTTTCCCATATAGTGTCGTGACGTCACGGGGTCATAAGAGTGGAGTCGGTTTGGGGTCAGGGGTTGAAATGATGGTTTTATTCCCGTAGAGTTACATGACGTCACAGGTGGCCACGCCCCCACCCCTTTTGGCCTTCATGGACGTGCATGAGCTCATTAATAATGTGGAGTCGATTTGGGGTCAAGGGTGGCAACACCCCCTTTTGCACGTCATCTACGTATATGAGCTTATAAGACAAGTGGAGTCGATTTGGGGTCAGGGGTGGCCACGCCCCCCAGAATAGTGGAGTCGATTTGGGGTCAGGGGTGGCCATGCCCCCTAGAATAGTGGAGTCGATTTGGGGTCAGGGATGGCCACGCCCCTTTTTGGGGGTTTGGGGGGTTGCCCCGCCCCTTTTTTGGGTTTTCATGTACGTACATGAGCTTATCAGGAGTGGGGGGGAGATGGTGGGGGGGGGGGGGGGAGGGGGCGATTAGAAAAGTGGAGTCTATATGGGGTCTTTTCCTCTACTCTTGGTCCTTTAGCTCCACCCACTCTTTAGCCTTTTACTTTACTACCATTCCCTGTTCATTTTCTTCAATGTATCTATCCAACTTCTCTAACTATTACTTCTTAGTGCAATTGTAGGATGTTCTCCCAGTTCCACATTTAGATCCTTCTACTTCATCTCTATTTTTTTGGCTCTCTTAACTTGCTGTTTAATCACTCCAACTCCATCTTTTCACTGTCTTATACCTCCATAGCCGAAAATAACACAGTGCTTGATTTAACTGCCAAAATTTCATAAATCAAATCAGTAAGGATAACCTTGGGGCACCAGCTAAGTTTATCCCTAGAATCTGGGCGTCTCTTCATTTGATAAGTTTACCTCTCCTATGAGCAGATCCTCCAGATTTGTGTAGAACTTGACGGCCCTTTTATGGTGACGATCTTCACACAATTTTGTAGTTTAAGTGGAATAGAAATGTAGTTTAAGTGGAATAGAAATATATCTTAGATCTTGTTACCTTCGTCATGAGAGATGTGTTTTGTAGTTTGGCTTATTTGTTTGTCAGTTAGCAGGATTACTCGCAGAGTTATGTGTGAATTAACAAAAAAATAAAAAGTTTAGCAAGGGTGATTAGGTTTTGAGAGAGATGGAAATACAATGTTTTTTAGGATGGCACACATGAACAGGACAGGAAGCTCAACCTTTTTGGATATTTGAGTTCTTCGAAGCATTTCTTTTGTTTTATTCGATTCTGAAAATCGCATACCCCTGAAACGTAAGTTTTATTCATAGAATATATGTCATGCCAAAGGCTTTAATCTGAGGATGGTTCCAAGGCCTGTTTCTTCGCAGTTTTAATCTCATGCTCCTTCGACCTTTACGATAATGTGTTGGGATTCGGGTGGAGAAAAGTTTCATTTAAAAGATCCTTTACCTTTGTCGTAAAACTCACTGGGGAAACGTGTGCTTGACGTATGGCTTAGACTCCCGGAGGCCCAAGGAGAAATCAGCTTTACTTTTCTAGAGCTGAAGGACGGTATTAGCAGAATATTCTGTGGGTTTTAGGTTGCCCTTTTCTAGCCCAGTCCCGACGGAAACAAGATAAAGGAAAGGGAAGAGAGAAAGTGGCGGTTAATCGCTAAATAAGCGATAGATTTTTGCGAGAGGTTATAAAGATATGAATTCAAAAGCTTGGCCATAGATAGAGAGGGAGTGTTGATTTCTACTGGGTAAATTTGTGAAGAGAAGAGGTCGTCTGACGGGCGTTGCAAGAACGCTTGAGAAGGAGAGAATTCTTCAATAGAGTTCAAGGAAAAGTCGTCGAGAGAGAGAGAGAGAGAGAGAGAGAGAGAGAGAGAGAGACTAACCTCTTTGATCGAGAGAAGAGATGGGAGGGAGGAGAAGAGAAGGGTGGGAGTAGGTTGGGCAGGGGTTGTGGGAGGGGAAGGGGTCTGTTTCAGATTTGACTATGGTATCTTTAAGGCTCCTCTGTTTCCCGCAACCCGCGATACTTCCCTCGAATAAATCCGGCGATGACGCAACGATTTCTGATTTCATGTCTTCGCCAATGGCCCGGTGATGATCTCCATCGGAACCTGGTTATTTGGCCTTCTCCGCTTTTGATGGCATTTGTTACTGGCGAAATTCCTTTACGGCTATCGTCATTTCCTTTGTTCCCAAATATTTTACGGTATTCTTTATGGCATATTTAAAAATTATTGTCTATTTGCTGGGTGGCTTCCTGGGGAATTTATAACCTTCGTTTACGTGATAGAGATAACGAAGTTCCGGAGAGAGATTCTTCTTGTAACCAGTAAAGAGGAGAATATTGATTCAATTTCAGTTATTGTGTAATGTTAGAAAAATTACAAAATGATTTGATTCGCACGTGTCTGTGTGTGTGTGTGTGTGTGAGAGAGAGAGAGAGAGAGAGAGAGAGAGAGAGAGAGAGAGAGAGAGCAGGCGATCTTTACTTATTTGCACCACATCGTTCCATCATTGGCTATGATTATCTTTAATATTCTCCAAATGAAATTTGGAGAAGAATACTAAAGTTGTTATAATCCTCCTGTACAAATTTCTTAAGAAAGTCGAATTCATAATGAAGAAGGAATATCTGGGTGTTTGGCGGCGCAGTCAAAACAATACGTTCTTTTGCATGGCGCAATTATCAGCTATCGTAAATTAAATGCTTTTGCAATTGTATCATGATGCTGGTCTTATTATTCTAGGGGGAAAAGGACAGAAGTTGCGAAATATAACTTTCCGCAAAATGAGTCTAGACCAGAGGAATAATCATCCCGAAGTTGCGTTAGAGAAAACAAACTCATCATCAATTTGTACTACTGCGAACACCAGTCACATAAGACCATGGCTACCTCACTTGAGTCACAAACTTTACCTCCTCTCTGCTAAGTATAATTATTTCCATCACATTCAGTTGCCTCGAGCAGAGAGTGAACTCCTTCTAAAAATAAACACTACGTGGCCATACATACCCATCATAATTTAGCTAATGATTTTCTCATTAAATCGTAATGAACATGAATTTCGGTGGAAATGGATCAGAGATTCCACTCTGCAATCAACGTAGAAGCTGTTGCTTTGATTACAAGGACTCGCTTCGAAATGAGGTTATTACAGGCTTACAGAGCAAGGACACGATGCCGAGAGTGATATTGGTGCTAACAAAAGCATCAAGTAATGGCCATAGTAGAGGTAAAGAGCAGGATACAAAAGTGATGGCGACTGACCAAAGGCAGTTCTTTGGCCATGGAATTATGTTGTCGGTGGTGGACCCTCTGTGCCACGTGACGTCCTAAATACAGCTGAATATTCCTAGGATATAGGAACACTGATTTGGACCATTGTTCATGGAAATTGAATTACTGGAGCAATTGGGAATGTTTTGGAAAGACGAGACTGCAACAAAATAGTGATTTTATTTTTTAAAATGTTATAAATATCATGTTGTAAATTTTAATACAAGCAGCATCTATAGGCTTGTGTATATAAATAAAAAAAATTACTGTCTGTCCAGATAACTAATCATTATTGGAAACCAATTCATACACACCGTCAATATGACAGTAATAGAAGGAAGAAGAGAAACGGTAATTCCATTTGAACCGACGTTACCTACCGCAACCTCTCCACCCCCCCCCCCCCCCCATCTACCCCCGACCAACATCTTCCCTTATCTGGAACTAAGGTACTTATGTAAGGGTCAGAAATGAGAGGGCCTGTTCCTAAGCCGGCTGTCGGTAAGCTTAAAGTGGTGCGTATTTCCAGTACACTTTCAGTGTTACACGGAAAGAAACTATATGGGTGCAATTTGCATCTTACATAGTACTATGATCTTGGCCTAAGACTGTTTCTTACAATATTAATGCTGGTTTCCTCAGGAGATAATTATGGCGTCTGATGAATCTTATTAATTTCTCCATCAATCTGCCGCAGATTCCATTCGCGACTTTATACAATTTGAGATAGATCTGATTCGCAAACAATCGGCGTATGAAGATATTTAGATGATGTAATCAAACTTCTTGACGTTTGTCTTGATATCAATTAATTTCAAATAAAAATGTTTATAATCGAGCAGACATTTTGTTAGTTTCATTAATATCATTCATCACGGTTAAAAGATAAATATCTTGCTTAGAATAACAGAAACATGTTAGTTTATGACAGTCATTAACTACGGTTAAAATATTTGTCTTTTACTTAGGATTGGTCTAGACAAAAAGGGATCTATTTTATACTCAAAATAAAACACACATAAGCGTCGAATATACCACAACGTAAAGAATGAATATAGAGAGAAAAATTATTGCCAAAGAAGCATAATTGAAATGCATATTTCTTAATCAGAATCTTTTTACGTAACACATCATTTGGAGTTTTAGACAATCAAGAATGATGAAGCTTTGTAATAAGAACCCATGTCTTATGACTCATTTAAACGTTTTTATACTATAATCTAATGGATATATACGTAGGCTTATGATTATGTAAATTAACCCAGAAACTTATAGAAAGCATAAATTTAGATATTCACTCGTTTTTTTTTAAAGACCCAGTCATGAAAATGTGAACAAGACAAGAATAACTAGCAAATGTAATCTGACTACATATATGCTGAAGAAGCAAATAACGGAGTCGGCGAACCTCGAGTGTTTGACGTTGAAAGATGAAGAATGTTTGATGAGATGTTTCGAACACTCCTACGGAAGATGCATGAGGAAAGTCTTCAATACTTTTCGAGCATACTTCAGTAGGAACCCTTTCATGGAAGCGATATACCGTCTATCACTCTTTGTCCTCAGAGAATAGAACTTGGCGTTTGTACGGATGCTGCCCTTGAGCCTCGCTAGGAGAGCTGACCGAAGATGTAATGGCTTTCGAGGAACTTTTTGAAATGTTTCGTCTGAGCAAGAAATGGGAGGTCATATTTTAGAGAGAGAGAGAGAGAGAGAGAGAGAGAGAGAGAGAGAGAGAGAGAGAGAGAGAGAGAGAGAGAGAGAGAGAGAGAGCATTGTTAAAAATCACTCATGCCATTTTCCTATACTTGTCAACTTTTATATTAATTTATCAAGTTAGAGAAGTACAAACTATACACCGATGATTTTACTAAAGTGAAATTCTAGTGATAATGAAGACGATAATAGGTGTTATTACAATTATCCATTTCATCTATAGAGTAATCTTTTTAATTTACTGTATGATCAATACTCCTTGCCTAATGCAGTTGGAAATAAGTGCCATTTATTTTTAAGACTTTGTTATGTAGATTTTTCTAGATATCTTACGTTATTTATGAGTTATCCATAAGACAGATCTCCCTTTAAATATACATATTATGCCTGATACTTTTGGTTAGGACGGAATAGAATTTTGCATAACGTGTATGCAAAGACGTTCTATTAGGGGACCTCTAAATATCGGATATGCATAAAACTGCCAATATGTGACAAATGGCGAAAGTTCGGAAGCTGTCCTCTTGATCAAAGAACCCAAATTCCTTATTCTCTTCTCCCTCTTCTTCTCCTCCTTGCATCCTTGGAACGTGTTCAAAAAGTTGTCTCAACTTAAAACAGATGCTGCGAAAAACTTGTGTTTGCTTCCGAAGATGCTGCTTGTCTCTGGGGCAAAAAATTCAAGATGGAGTGAAGGCTTGTTTGTTTGCTCTGTACCTCGTATTTTTTGTTTAAAGTCAGTTGTGATATACTTACATACATACATACATACATACATACAGAGAGAGAGAAGGTATGCAATAAAGGAAGTGTGGACATGTTACATTTCTGCAATGACAGATGAAGGCTTTGGTCATCAAGGGATATCAGACCACTCATTGATCCGTTCTAAATATTTATTATCATTTGCAGTCAATTCAGTTTTCATTTTGTGAGACCTAATAACAAGTTATATAATCTGCATTACGTTCTACCTTCCTACAACGGTCAACAGGCAAGTCACAAAGTGAAAATACGTGCTATATGGTTTGTAGTTTTTCAAAATGTAACAATTTTCTACGTATGGATGTAGGAGCTGAGTGAAATGAAATTGTTCGGGAAGCTAATTTCACTTAACATTCAAAAAATTCCTATCAAGTCCAATGTTTACCACAAGGACATGCTCTTGTCTTCTGTCTGACTCTAGAAGCACCTCGCTGGTTTTACCCTATACCCTACTTTTGTTTTGTCTAGTTTTAATTTAAAGCACCAAAGATGGACTGCAATGCTTCAGAAATGTTAAAGGATGACTCCCCTCCAACAATAGTGGTGCGAATGACTTGAGAACTGAAAAATAGCCAGGTGAATGGAGGAATGAAAGAATAACTCTAAAGACCCTAAGAACGTTGCCTTAATTAAGAAATGACAATTATATGTGTCACACTATTGTCACGATTGCTTGGAGGCTCTTTTTCGTTTATAAGGTTATAAATAGAAAAAATACAAAAGGTTAAATCACAAAGGAATGAACAACCTGGTATAGATAAGGGAACAAGCTTGACAAATAATTTTTCCTCCTAAATAGATTGTAATAGATTTGCATAATGGAACACTTCAACAGAGAGAATATTGACTATGGGCTCCCTGACCCCGTTGATGCGATGCCCAAGGTTTGCCAAGGAAGTTTATTGCTTCTGTCCTTTTCGTGATAGCCAGTGATTACGAGATGAGTAATGTAAAAGGCAAAGTAAGATTTTGGAGTTATAGGAGGATGAAAGAAAATCATTCCAGTTGGTTCTGCACAAAATATTATTCTGATAGCAAGCACACTGGCATGACGCTGGAGAGCACTAACACGAGGACTTAATGAAATATAAGTCGGCATCCATGAATATTGCTAGATGACCGAAGTGATGCAAACCTGAAGAAACGGTTCATATTATATCTGAAATAATATTGTAACCGTAATGATATCCCAAAGCTAAAAAAAAAATATCAGAACAGTCTAGTATATATAGATCTCTAAGCTATGAAAAATCTAGTTCATTTAAAAGTGTTATTTATGTAACGATAGTATGATTGATATACTGACCGTATGGTACAATATTAGTTCCTTAATGGCATTAACAAATTTTGAGGGTAAACATGAAATTGTTGTTGGTTATATCATCCCCATGGATTCATTGCACGATTAAAGCGAAGATCAGTGATACATAATATTATGCTGATGATGAATTCCCGTATAACCGTCACTGGATGTTTAAGGCTCAAAGAGGACGTAGGCGACCAAGAAAAACCTGGATGAGAGTAATACGGAAGGTGATTGGTGATGATACCTGAAAGAAGCTTTAGAGGAATATGCAATAAGCTCATTGAGGTATGTTGCATAACTTGAGTACCAGGAGTTTGATGATGATTATGATAAACATATAATAAAGATAGTTATAGCCGTTTCTTTATTTGCAGTCATAGATTCTCCTCATCCTTACATTTTCTCTATC
Organism: Macrobrachium nipponense; assembly: GCF_015104395.2. Lineage (NCBI taxonomy): Eukaryota > Metazoa > Arthropoda > Malacostraca > Decapoda > Palaemonidae > Macrobrachium > Macrobrachium nipponense. Next base: position 73,486,655 of record NC_087200.1, read on the forward strand.
TTTTTTTAATTCATGTATTCCTCCTTCAAGAAATAAGATTAAAAGGCTTTCATTATTTCCGTATCCCTACAAAATCTGTACCAGTTTAACTTCCAATAGCTTTAAGCTTTATACTGAATGTAGTTCGTTCGTCTCCCACGTCGGGATTTCTCCCTTATTACACCTATAGTGATCAGCTTCGACGGGAGTTAATCCGTTTGGGACTGGGTTGCTTAATAAGGCTTGGAATTAATTAGGAAATCGACCGTGATATTATTTAAAAAGATTTAATTGAAGGGGAAATTTCTTTACCCCACTGCTTTTGTTGATTTGTTTTTAAAATGAGAGCTCTCTCCCTCTCCTGAATGCGACAAGAGTTTATTGCAAGTCTGTCCACCAGAACCTGACCTATTCCCCTCCCCCATCTCTCTCTCTCTCTCTGTAACCAGAAGAACTGAGGTCAGCACTGAGTGAACGCACAACTTTTGTGGATAAGGTCCCCGTTCAATACATGACGCCTTTCTTGCATTTCTTACGCCTACCATAAGAAAAAAAATTGGTAATTGGTCCCTTCCCCACCGACTGACGTCACTGACGCCAGTTAGGGCGGAAGTGCCAATCATTCGTGAGAGGGAAAACCTATCTCGGATCCGTGGCGCTATTTTTCTCTTCGTTGCTCGCTTTGGTTTTTCAGCAGCGGGGAATTCTTCTCCTTTATGAAGTTAGCCGGTTACTGTTTATTACGTAGAGAATATGTTGAGCTGCTGCAGTATCAAAGTCTTATTTAAAAGAAATCACACACAAACAACCATATATATATATATATATATATATATATATATATATATATATATATATATATATATATATATAGTATGCGTGAGTGCATATATCTGTCTATCTATCTATCTATCTAAATATATGTGTGTGTGTGTTTGTGTATAGATACATATGAATTTTTGGGACATACACCTTGACATTTTCTATATTCACAAATATTAAACCACATCTGTTCAATATCCAATTCCCGATACCTCCGAGAGTCTCTTGCAACCCAAGGAATTATAATTATGGAGAAGTGCTTCTCTACCAATGGGATTCGAACTGACGTATGATTTGGCAAACAGCGTTGTACTATGAACTTTGACCATTGAACTATTATTTGAGAGCTCAGTGGTCATAGGTCACTGGAGAATATATAGACTATAGAGTTTAGCCCAAAGGCCAAGAACTGGGACCTTTGAGGTCATTAAGCCTTGAAAGGGAAACCGACAGCAAAAAGGTATGAAAGGTGTAACAGGAGGAAAACCTTTAAGGAAAGGGTGGAAAGAAATTGTAAATAGCGCTAATCACACAGAATATAAAATAAAAACGCACACTTCAATAAGAAAATGGATGAATGCACAAAAAATCACTTCAAATGAAACAAACGCAATACACAAAAATTTACAGTGTGTAAAAATTTAAATAGTTTCACCCAAACCACTGTAACTATTAGTTGCAACTAATAAATCTTACAATAACACATTATCTTGTTACCAATTTTCTCTGCTGCAGCTAGCTCCAAAATTTCACCACACAATTCACAATATTTCAAAAAAGAAAAGGCACCGTTACACACTTGTACAATGTTTGTTCAGATTCCACATTAAGCACTAAATAATACTAAATAACTCTAAGAAATACGGAATCTAAAATTCACGAGCGACCATTCAGTAAGTATTAAATCTTAACGATACGTTAATGTAAAATCATATATAGCGCAGGAGAGAGAGGGAGAGAGATCCAAACGCAATGAGGCTCTAAGTCAGAATGAATATTTCCTTTCGTATGGAAGCTGAACAGTGGATTTCGTAGCACAAAACGTTTTGGGGCAGAGAGACAGTTATTTTCATAAAAATTCTCTTTCAAAATAATATCTAAAGAGAAATTGGAATTACAATCACAAATAACATTTATTATTACGTGATTTAAGATGATAAAAGTATTCTAATATAAAAGGAATAATGATTTACAAAGAAAGCAACACTAAATGACGTAAGTACCCAAAGATGACGTATGCTTAAACAGAGGGTTCTAGAATGATCTTATGAGAGATGGTGCAATCCTTCCATGTGATTACTCGGCAAAGACATACACTTTTGAAACCAGTCCTATACGTAGTAAGCTCAACAAAGACGTACTCGTCGGAAACAGACTCGAGTAAGATTGACATGTTATGAAAACAAAATGGAGGCTTCGAGTTCTTCTTATCTCAAGGCGATGACAAGTTATGGAAATAATTTCTAGTTTGGAAAGGACAAAGTTAATCTCTCTCTCTTTTCACATTCTACGTTATATTCTTCTAACTTTTACATTGTTATGCAAAATCTGAACATACATCTTTAGACATCCTATAACTCTAAGCTAAATAAGGAATCTGAAAATGTTGCAAACATTTCTCCAACATTTCATTGTTAGAGAAAAATTATGCATTACAAAAGTAGCAGCATATAATATTTGTCGATTCATCGAAATTTTAATGTGAAAATTGGAACAATTTCAATTGTTAACATCTTCAGACGAGTGCTGTATTGGTTGAGTAATGTCATTTTCTCTCTCTCTCTCTCTCTCTCTCTCTCTCACACACACACACACATACACACACAACAGGAATAGCAAAAAGTGTTACAAATATCGTCAAGCAAGCGAAGTGTATCGGCTGTACTGTTCCAGGATTGGGTTGAGGAATGGCTGCTACGTCAGGAATGCCAATATCGTTGAAGGCTGCTTTGTTCTTTCGCAGACTTTGTCAAAACTGTTGCCGCTTTGGGACTTAATTGGGTTGGGCGGATGGAGGGTGACCAAGGAGGGATTGGACTAGTAGATGGAAGAAAATAGCAGCTATACGATAATGGTAGAGTTGTGATCTTTCTTTCATTCCTGCATGTGGGCGAATGGAACAATTTCCTAGATTTGAATGTTAACTCAGCAGGGATTTGGTGAGCGGTAACTTGACTTTTATTCTACGATGTTACTAACGTACCCCTCTCTCTCTCTCTCTCTCTCTCTCTCTCTCTCTCTCTATCTCTCTCTCTCTCTGAGATACGTTATTGAACTAAAGAGGCTGGTTACCGGGAAGGTCTGAGGTACGTTGATGCTATACACAGCTAATTGCATGCCCCTCTGCCCAGTCCTTATCTGTCGACCTTTACAGAATAACCAGGTATTTACCCAGCCAAGGGCTACCACTTATACATACAAGGAAATACAGACATACATACATATATTCACACAATATATATATATATATATATATATATATATATATATATATATAAATTTATATAAACAAGGCAGTTAGTCGACTGTGGTGGGTCTCCACTTACGGTATAGAAGGTATGGCGTTGGCACCTTCCCTCTAAAATAGCAGCTGAAGCACAACAGGTAAAACTCTATCAGAAAGAACATTCTCTCTCTCTCTCTCTCTCTCTCTCTCTCTCTCTCTCTATATATATATATATATATATATATATATATATATATATATATATATATATATGGCACTACTTCTGTTCCTTTTTATACGTCTGTCTTTCAATGTAGATCTAATAATGAAACGTATTTCGAAATATAATTTTCATAGGATTTTCTTCACGTGTGTTTTATATTCATTCATTTGAATGTCATATTCACCCTTCATTCTTCAGTTTCCTTCTCCCTTCCCTTACATTCAGATGTTAATCATCTTCCGCAAATGGTCAGGCAATCCGCACAATCTCTTTCTGAAAGACTAAAGAGGAAAGTGTTATCGGCAGGAAAAGTTTTAAAGGGAAGGGCCTGTAACCAAGCAGCATAGCCTGAGGAAACAGCATCGATTTCTTTCGTGCTCTGCTTTCGTTATTGATGCGATATCGAACTGAATTGGATGGATTTTTAGATTTCTTCTTATATTCTCTTTCATGATTGTACCTGGGGTCATTCAATATTCCCTCTTCCTAATCTAGCTCTGCTCAGGTTATTGGAGTGACTCTCCTGCTATCTGTGGCTGTTGGTTGTCTAACGAGTCACATTTAGTTGATATATGTTCTTTGCACAAAATATGATTTGGGAAAGAGATGACTGGAAGATTTTAGTTGATGTGAAGAAGGATAACAAGGATACGTATTTCTTATCCAAAAATTGTTATTTATTTATTGCCTTGAAACATTGCTAATACTTACTCTTTACCTTTTATTTATAAGATTTGTACTACGGACTTGCAGTCCTGTGCTATTGTAGATTGTAGTGTATCAGGTACTTTACATTATTTTTACCATTTTAAAAACTTAATTGTTATAACTTGCTACACCAATGGGCGCAATTCGTTGACATTTTGTTTTATATTATAATTTTCCACTTTGAGTTGTGTTCAGCTCAGTATTTGTGTTGCATTCAACTGCATTAGAACACAGTATATCTATATATATATATATATATATATATATATATATATATATATATATATATATATATATATATCTATATATATATGATTATAATCACTTTAGCACGTGATTCATTTATCACACATATCCACAGGTGAAAAATAAGAGACAGGGTGTAGGTCCTGACCGGTTTCGGCTTTATTTTCAAGCCATTTGTCAATGGCTTGAAAATAAAGCCGAAACCGGTCAGGACCTACACCCTGTTTATTATTTTTCACCTGTGGATATGTGTGATATATATATATATATATATATATATATATATATATATATATATATATATATATATATATATATGTCTGTAAATAGTTTCTCTCAAACCATTGTAACTATTAGTTATTAGTTCTCTAAACCATAGTAACCATTAGTTATCAGTTTTTCCCAAACCATCGTAACCATCAGTTATTAGTTTTTACCAAACCATCATAACCATTAGATATTAGTTGCAACTAATAAAAATATAACACACTTTATCTTCTTGGTATACCAATTTATTTCTTTCTTTGCTGCAGGTTGTTTCACACTCACAAAAACCAGGTGCCGTTACACACAAATATAATGTTTGTTCAGATTCCACAAAAACACTAAATAATACTAAATAACTCTAAGAAATATCAAATCTGAAATCTAAAAGTTACGAGTGACCAATTTACTTTATGCTGATATAATCTCAAGTATGTCGAGAGAGAGAGAGAGAGAGAGAGAGAGAGAGAGAGAGAGAGAGAGAGAGAGAGAGAGAGAGAGAGAGATGTGAATGCTTTGAAGATTTAAGCCCGAATGAATTCTCTTCCTTACGAAAGCTGGACAGTGGAGATGACACAAAATGTTTTGGGACACAATTCTTTTCAGAAGCTTTGAAAGTGACGCAACTTTACAGACAAACTGTGAAATCTGCACGTGGCACTTGGCAAAGTCATACGCATGCGAAACGATTCTGCTCAACAGAGACACGACTCGATCGAAACAGACTTGAGCAAAAGTCACCATCAGACGTGATGACAGAATTCCCAAAACACAACGAAGACCTCGAGGTCTCTTATCACAAGGCGTTAACATAATAAGAAAACAATTCCAGTTTCGAATGGACAAAGTTAATCTCTCTCTCTTTCTTTACTACATTATATATTCTTTTAAAATATGTTATGCGAAATCTGAAGACACATTTTAAACATCCTATCTTTAAGCTATCTAGGAATCTGAAAAAATGTTGCCAAAATCTTATACACAATATTTTATACAGTTAAAGAGGGAATATATGCGTTTTGAAAGTAGCAATATATAATAATATCAAGCAGATAGGATTTCTTAGGAGAAGATTCGGTTTAGTACTACTTATTTTTACTTTTTTAATATTATCAGTGAACCCTGAGCAACAGATATGCATTAGCAATTCATTAGAACAGCTGATCCTTCTGATGGTTTAATACAGTTGAATTTCTATTCGAATGTTTGAAACATCCAGGATCAAACAGTAAATTCTTGTAGCATCCTTGAGGGAGTGTCGGTTTTAAAATCTCGAGTTTGTCCTCGACATGAAAGTTTGAGGGTTCTTCATTCTGTGAAGGACGCCTCGCGTCTTTTGAGAAACTTCCTGTTTTAGCCCAGCAAGATAACAACGTGGACTACTTTCCGAGAAAATACGGAATATAATGCAAAAGCTTCCAATGATTACAGTAAATATGGAGGCTCACACAGAACACCATACACTGATTTTCTGTTTAATCACTTATGATCTGTTAAGCAATTAAGATAATGACCTTTATTACAAGTTTTAATATGTTCCTTTCACCTGACTTTAGAAGGGGTTAAACTGCCGGATCTCGGAAAGATTTTTAGGATGAGGTTGACAAGACAAGTCCGAATGACTTTACCTGCTTTGACTGCGTTCACGACTGTTGATTTACTACCAGACACTTATTAGTTCATTTCTTAGATCATCAGGGACACAGAGCGTCCCTCTCGGATATTGAACCCTGGCTTCTCGCGCATGAGGCAAGTTCTCTCACACCAGTTATTCTACTTTGTTTAATTCGTTTTCGCTTTCTTTCTGCTCCCACTTACAAATCAGAAAGCGTTCACAAAATGAGATTTTAATTTTATATATTTATTTTACAACTATTCTAAAGCAATAATTTACATCATAAACATTTTTCTAGCATCCATAAAAACAGTTGCTCCTAAGTCATATAAAAACACCTATCTACAGGTAATGAACCTTATGAATGCATTATCTTTCACCTTTACCGTCTTCCTTTGAGACATCTCTCCTAGAAGAGGTGCCCAAAGCAGAAAAGTGAATGGTAAATTTTCTACTCCATCTAGAAACGAATGAGTCCATTCAATTTGCCAAGCCAATGATAACTCTAAAGAGCGTCGGGTACGAAATTTACGGGAAATGTCGACCCCATACAGTCTGATTTCCCATAACATTCAAGGACCTCATGGTGATCTATTGCATAGCTACAAAGGCGATTCATTACTTTTATCTTCTTTCCAAATGACCAACGGAGATTTGCATAACATTCAAAAGTTCTTCGAAATTGGATCAGCAAAGGGAAAATGCATTTCTTACGAGCCATGTGAAACCCACGACTTTGCACTGATACTGGCACATTCGCAGTCACTCCCACATAAGGGTAAAGATAATGCAAGATATTTCGCGATCTCCTCGTTAACTTATGAGTTGAGTGAGCAAGCGGAGGTCCTACGCTTTCCAAGAAACTGGGAACTTTTCACTCTTCCATTTCACGAAAGACCAGTTTTGGTAGCCCAAACGTCTAAGAAACAAAGCTAATCACCTTGCCAAAAGAAAAGGTTATTTTTCAAAATACAATATCATCACCTACTTAATTTTTAACATTCAACAAACACAACCCCTCAAACGCTCACTCATTTCGAGCTACTTCTCTAGCTCATGTGTGTGTGTGTGTGTGTGGTACGTGCGCGCGCTCTGCCAATTTTCCTTGAGAGATAACTTGATCAAACTTCTCTTTTACCTGTTTCTCTATTATGTATGTACAATAGTTATATGAGCTATGGCATCATAAGAGCTCATCAAAATTCCTTCCTTTTCGATGACAAAGAGTGTTATTACTTTAAGAAGTGAATGCCAAACGTTAATAACAAAGAAAGGCAAGAAGAATCTAGCGAAGACTCGAACCTTTTTCCTTTAAATTAGATGACTCAACTCTGAGAAATAGTCAAATACGACAATTTAAAAGATATAGACTTCAGTAAGTCACGGTACAAAGGGAAAATGCGCATAAATGTAGGTAATTATTGACCGTTTTTAATTCTGAAGTTGGTGTCCAGCTATGAAATGAAATTATATTATTAATGTTGTTAAAAACGGTAGCCGTTTCAACTGCATTAATTTCATACATTCATCAACGAATATCGACGAATTTTATTCTTTCTTTCGACCAAAAGAAAGTGAAATCAATAGAGAAATTCATAAAACTGTATGCAAAAGTGATGTAATTAATTTTACATATTTGTCGATGAATATCAATTTGCATGTTCCCTTCGACCAGAAGAGTGGAAAATCTTCAGAGAAATAAAAAAAAAACTTATAAGGGAATAATGCTAAAGCGCCTATAATTTTCAACACACAAATGCTTTCAGAGAGGTCTCGTACTAAATATCGACGGTATTTTATTACCATCACGAACATGCCAGGTTTTTATCCTCGCGTCTCGATTGGGACTGCAGCCTTCCTCTTGAGGTTCTAACCCTCACTGCCCTGTTTTCTTAGGATTCCAACACTCTCCTAATCATCCTTGCTGTGGCCGGAAGTACACTTTTCCAGAGCAAGATCGAGGTCTTTTGGCATTAATGTACACAGGTTGATAAGTACTACTACCAGTTAACCTTGCCATAGTCTTCTTATTTCCATCTTTATTATTATTATTATTATTATTATTATTATTATTATTATTATTATTATTATGTTTTCGGATCAGTTCGAAGGATCATGAACTTCCCCAAGCAACCGTTCACAAAAGAAATTGTCTATCAAAGAAAAAAGAAAAGAACAGAATACAGAACAAACGGCCAAAGAATTATATACTTCCGTCATTTAAAAACAAAATGAATAATTAAATGAAAGATAAAAAATTAATGAAGACACAGGGAAAACGATAAATAAGTAACAAGGCAGTGAAAGGTTATATTGAAGAGGTTATGACGCAATCCAAGGTAAAAAGCATTTGTCATATGCTTAACCTATACAAAATATGAACTAGAAGCAACAAAAAGCAACGCAAATACTTCGGTTAGATGAGCAAAACAGGACTGAAAGAGTAAATGGTGTATTTCCCCTGCTACTAGAAACCGAAAAAATGATAAAATGAAACAAAATGTCAAAATAATGCCCTCCTGAACTTGGCAAGTAATAACTGAATTCTGAAAATCATAAGGTAAGATAATGTATCTGATACACTGTACTTTATCATTCAGCACGTCTGCAAGTCTACAAAATATATATATCCTCTGAATAAAAAACTAATGACTGAACATTAGTAATGTTTTAAGGAAATAGATAATAATTTATAAGAATAAAAACATTTATCCTTTTTTATCTTGCCTCCAGCTGTAACTATGTATTGACTCAAATCTTGGCTTCATCCATATCCCAAACTATTTTTTTTGCAAAGAAATTTTGTGCAAAGACCATGTATCAACTAAATGTGACTCGTTTGAAAACTAGCAGCCAAAGATAGCAGAAGAGTCACTCCAATAACCTGAGCAGAGCTAGATTAAGAAGAGGGAATATTGAATGACCCCAGATACAATTATGAAAGAGAATATAAGAAGAAATCTAAAAATCCATTCAATTCAGTTCGATATCGCATCAATAACGAAAGCAGAGCACGAAAGAAATCGCTGCTGTTTCCTCAGGCTATGCTGCTTGGTTACAGGCCCTTCCCTTTAAAACTTTTCCTGCCGATAACACTTTCCTCTTTAGTCTTTCAGAAAGAGATTGTCCGGATTGCCTGAGCATTTGCGGAGGAAGATTAACATCTGAATGTAAGGGAAGGAAGAAGGAAACTGAAGAATAAAGGGTGAATATGACATTCAAATGAATGAATATAAAACAGACGTGACGAAAATCCTATGAAAATTATATTTCGAAATACGTTTCATTATTAGATCTACATTGAAAGACAGACGTATAAAAAGGAACAGAAATAGTGCCAGTTACCGATCTATTTATATATATATATATATATATATATATATATATATATATATATATATATATATATATATAATATATAAAGAGAGAGAGAGAGAGAGAGAGAGAGAGAGAGAGAGAGAGAGAGAGAGAGAGAGAGAAAGCGTTCGTTCTGAAAGTTTCATCTGTCGTGTTTCAGCTGTTATTTTAGAGGGACGTTGCTGACGCCATACCTTCTACACCATAAGTCGACTAACTGCCTGTTTATATAAGTATATATATATATATATATATCTATATATAAATATATATATATATATATATATATATACTATATATATACACATGCATTGTGTGTAAATATATGCATGTATGTCTGTATGTCCTTGTATGTATAAGTGGTAGCCCTTGGTTGGGTAAATACCTGGTTATTCTTTATAGGTCGACAGATAAGGACTGGGCAGAGGGGCATGTAATTTGCTGTGTATAGCATCAACGTACCTCAGACTCTCCCGGTAACCAGCCTCTTTAGTTCAATAACGTATCTCAGAGAGAGAGAGAGAGAGAGAGAGAGAGAGAGAGAGAGAGAGAGAGAGAGAGAGAGAGAGAGAGAGAGGGGTACGTTAGTAACATCGTAGAATAAAATTCAAGTTACCGCTCACCAAATCCCTGCTGAGTTAACATTCAAATCTAGGAAATTGTTCCATTCGGCCACGTGCAGGAAAGAAAGAAAGATCACAACTCTACCATTATCGTATAGCTGTTATTTTCTTTCATCTACTAGTTCAATCCCTCCTTGGCCACCCTCCATCCGCCATTCCCCCCCATCAAGTCCCAAAGCGGCAACAGTTTTGACAAAGTCTGCGAAAGAACAAAGCAGCCTTCAACGATATTGGCATTCCTGACGTAGCAGCCATTCCTCAACCCAATCCTGGAACAGTACAGCCGATACACTTCGCTCGCTTGACGATATTTGTAACACGTTATGCTATTCCCGTTTTGTGTGTGTGTGTGTGAGGAGAGAGAGAGAGAGAGAGAGAGAGAGAGAGAGAGAGAGAGAGAGAGAGAATGCCATTACTCAACCAATACAGCACTCGTCTGAAGATGTGTATAAATTGAAATTGTTCCAATTTTCACATTAAAATTTCAATGAATCGACATCATAAATTCAGTAAGGTAACTTTCTCTTCATAAGAATATTTTAATTAACTCTCCAAACCAGCAATGGGTTCGAATCCAACCTAGGAAAGAGAATTCCTTCAAAAATATTCAATTGCATTTCGTTGGAACGTAAATAAAAAAGAAAAAATTTAAGGTAACTGGAAAAGTTGTCATTTTGTCATTCCGTTACACAGAATCCCTCTCTCTCTCTCTCTCTCTCTCTCTCTCTCTCTCTCTCTCTCTCTCTCTCATATATATATATATATATATATATATATATATATATATATATATATATATATATATATATATACTATTTAATATATATTTATATATATACATTCATACATACATAGCGAACTACGACACGTATGAGATCAAGTTCGCTTATACGTTTGGAATTGCTTGCAACAAAGAGAAACAGCCGTATAGTTGAAAAGTGCTACTCCACAGATGGGATTCGAACTGCCACCTGCTTTGGCAAACAGCAATATACAGTGACCTACCCAATAGGCGAGTAGTGTCTACAGTTCACCTTATGCGATGTAATATAGACATTACTGAAGGTTCCTAGCAGCGTCCCCTTGGTCCATAGCTGCAGCCCTTTCATTCTTTTACGATATCTCCATTCCTAGTCTTTCTCTTTCATCTTTCTTTCCAGCCTCTCCTAAAAAGTTTTCCTCCTGTTACACCTTTCATACCTTTTTGCTGTCGATTTCCCTTTCAGGGCTGAATGACCTCAAAGGTCCCAGTTCTTGGCCTTTGGGCTAAACTTTATAGTCTATATATTCGCCAGTGACCTATGACCACTGAGCTCTCAAATGATAGTTCAAAGGTCAAAGGTCACAGTACAACGCTGTTTGCCAAATCAAACGTCAGTTCGAATCCCATTGGTAGAGAAGCACTTCTCCATAATTATAATTCCTTGGGTTGCAAGAGACTCTCGGAGGTATCGGGAATTGGATATTGAACAGATGTGGTTTAATATTTGTGAATATAGAAAATGTCAAGGTGTATGTCCCAAAAATTCATATGTATCTATACACAAACACACAACACACATATATTTAGATAGATAGATAGACAGATATATGCACTCACGCACACTATATAGTATACATTTGGTTGTTTGTGTGTGATGTCTGTTAAATAAGACTATGATATTGCAGCATCTCAACACATTCTCTACGTAATAAACAGTGACCGGCTAACTTCATAAAGGAGAAAAACTCCCCACTGCTGAAAAACCAAAGCGAGCAACGAAGGGAAAAATAGCGCCACGGATCCGAAATAGGTTTTCCCTCTCACGAATGATTGGCACTTCCGCCCTAACTGGCGTCAGTGACGTCAGTCGGTGGGGAAGGGACCAATTACCATTTTTATTTATCGGTAGGCGTAAGAAACGCAAGTAAGGCATCATGTATTGAACAAAAACTTGCGTTCACTTAATGCCGACCTCAGTTCCTCTGGTTAGAGAGAGAGAGAGAGAGAGAGAGAGAGAGAGAGAGAGAGAGAGAGAGAGATGGGGTGGGGGGAATAAGTCAGGTTCTGGTGGACATATACTTTGCAATAAACTCTTGTCGCATATAGGAGACAGACAGAGAGAGAGAGAGAGAGAGAGAGAGAGAGAGATCATGTAATTATCATTATGGAGACTGACACAATAATAGATCCGCAATGCCTCTCTCTCTCTCTCTAATTTTAAAAGCAAATGAACAAAATCAGTGAAGTAAAGAAATTTCCCTTTCAATTAAAGCTTTTCAAAAATATCACTGTCGATTTCCTTATTAATCCCAAGCCTTATTAAGCAACCCAGTCCCAAACAGACTAACTTCCATCGCAGCTGATCACTTTAGGTGTAATAAGGGAGAAATCTCGGGGTGGGAGACGAACGACCTACATTCAGTATAAAACTATTGGAAATAAAACTGGTACATATTTTTATAGGGAGATAAAGATCATGAAAGCCCTTCATTCTTCCATTCACCTGGCTATTTTTCAGTTCTCCAGTCATTCACACCACTATTGCTGAAGGGGAATCATCCTTTAACATTTCTGAAGCATTGCAGTCCATCTTTGGTGCTTTAAATTAAAACTAGTCAAAATAAAAGTAGGGTCAAACAAGCGTGGTGCTATTAGAGTCAGACAGAAGACAAGAGCATGTCATTGCAGTAAACATTGGACTTGATGGGAAGTGCTTCAGCAATGAAAACATTACAGCTCAGAGTAATAATGAACAGATAGAATATTTTCAATATTATGTGAAATTAGCCTCCGAACAATTTCATTTCACTCAGCTCCTACATCCTTACGTAGAAAATTGTTACATTTTCAAAATCTATAAAGCATCTGATACATATTTTCATCTTGCGACTTGCCTGTTGACCTTTATAACAAACCAGAACATAATACAGATTACATAACTCTTGCTATTAACTCTCACAAAATACGAACTGACCTGACTGCAAAGGACTATAAATATTTAGGGCGGATCACCATGTGGTTTAATATCCCTTTGTCACTGAGGAAACGCAACTTGACCACACTTCTTTTATTGCATACCTTCTCTCTCTCTCTCTCTCTCTCTCTCTCTCTCTCTCTCTCTGTCACACACACATATATGTATGTATATATGTATGTATGTATGTATATTACTGCTGACTTTACAATAAATACGAGGTACAGAGCAAACAAACAAACCTTCACTCCATCTTGAATTTTTTTGTCCCAGAGGCAAGTAGCATCTTCCGAAGCAAACAAATTTTTCGCAACATCTGTTTTAAGTTGAGACATAACTTTTTGAACACGTTCCAAGGATGCAAGGAGGAGAAGAAGATGAAGAGGAGGAAGAAGAGAATAAGGAATTTGGGTTCTTTGATCAAGAGGACAGCTTCCGAACTTTCGCCATTTGTCACATATTGGCAGTTTTATGCATATCCGATATTTAGAGGTCCCCTAATAGAACGTCTTTGCATACACGCTATGCAAAATTCTATTCCGTCCTAACCAATAAAGTATCAGGCATAATATATCTAACGGAAGATCTGACTTACGGGTAATTCATAAATAACATGAGATATCTCGAAAGATCTACATATCAGTCTTAAAAATAAATGGCACTTATTTCCAACTGCATATAGTCAAGGAATATTGATCATTCAGTAAATAAAAAATTAACTGTATAGAGGAAATGGATAACTGTAATACCAATTGTCGTCATCATTATCACTAGATTTTCACTCAAGTAAAATCATCGGTGTATAGGTTGTGAACTTGTGGGTCTAACTGATAAATTAATATAAAAATTGAGAAGTATAGAAACATGTCATGAGTGATTTTTTACGAATGTTCTCTCTCTCTCTCTCCTCAAAAATATGACCTCCCATTTCTTGCTCAGACGAAACATTTCAAAAAGTTCCTCGAAAGCCATAACATCTTCGGTCAGCTCTCCTAGCGAGGCTCAAGGGCAGCATCCGTACAAACGCCAAGTTCTATTCTCTGAGGACAAAGAGTGATAGACGGTATATCGCTTCCATGAAAGGGTTCCTACTGAAGTATGCTCGAAAAGTATTGAAGACTTTTCTCGTGCCTCTTCCGTAGGAGTGTTCGAAACATCTCGTCAAGCATTCTTCATCTTTCAACGTCAAACATGCTTCATCATTCAACGTCAAACACTCGAGGTTCGCCGAATCCGTTATTTGCTTCTTCTGCATATCATACGTAGCCAGATTGTATTTCCTAGTTATTCTGGTCCTATTCACATTTTCATGACTGTCTTTAAAAAAAGATTGAACATCTAAATCTATGAATTCTATAGGTTTCGGGGGTAATTTACATAAACATAAGCCTACGTATATATCCATTAGATTACAGTATAAAAAAGTTTAAGTCTTGAGACTTGGGTTATAATTACAAAGCTCCATCATTCCTGATTGTTTAAATGATATGCTTGGCAAATAGATCCTAAATCTGCCAAGGTCACTGATGCCATAAATTGTGTTTCTTCAAGACGACTACTTCAAATATTACATAATTTAGACATTTTTTAATAAGAAATAAGCATTTCACTTTTGCTACTTTGGCAAGAGTTTTTCATCGTTAACATGGTGGTGTATTCGACGTTTGTGTTTATTCTAATTAAAATAGATCTCTTTTTCTAAATCAATGATAGCAATAAAACTAACAAAATATCTTTTCTATCCTAAGTAAAAGAAAAATATTTTAACCGTAATTAATTATTGTAATAAACTAACACATCTGTTAGTCAGATGTGTATCTTATAACCCTATTGAATGATAATGATAAGACTAACAAATACTTGATCGATAATGATCTTTCGTATTTGAATATTAATTGATATCAAGACAAACGTCAAGAAGTTTGATTACATCATCTACAGATCTTCATGCACCAACTGTTTGCGGATCAAACTTCTCACAAGTTATGTAAATTCGCGAATCGAATCTACGGCAGAATGAGGGAGAATTAATAAGTTTCATCGGACGCCATAATTATCTTCGGAGGAAACCAGCATTAAGATGATAAGAAAAAGTCTTTGGCTTTAGTTGGGCTCAGATCATAGTATTATTATATTAATATATAAGATGCAAACTGTACCCATATATTTTCTTTCCGTGTAACACTGATAGTGTACTGGAAATACGCACCACATTAGGCTTACCGTAATCCGCCCTAGGAATAGTCCCTCTCATTTCTGGCCGTTACATAAGTGCCTTGGCTCGAGCTTAGGGTAATGGTGAGGATTGGGGGCGGGGGTGGGGGGGGGGGGGGGGGTGGGGTGGGGGGGGGGGGGGGGGGGGAAGCGGTGGGTAACGGCGTCGGTTCATATGGAATTGCCGTTTCTTTTCTTCCTTGTATTACCGATATTTTGACGGTGTGTATGAATTGGTTTCCAATAATGATTAAGTATATGAACAGACACTAATTTTGTTTTATTTATGTATACATAAGCATAGATGCTGCTTGTATTGATATTTACACTATTTTCAAAAAAAAAAAAATCACTATTTTGTTGCAGTATCGTCTTTACAAAACATTCCCAATTGCTCCAGTAATTCAATTTCCATGAACAATGGTCCAAATCAGTGTTCCTATATCCTAGGAATATTCGGCTGTATTTAGGACGTCACGTGGCACAGAGGGTCCACCACCGACAACATAATTCCATGGCCAAAGAACAGCCTTTGGTCAGTCGCCATCACTTTTGTATCCTGCTCTTTACCTCTACTATGGCCATTACTTGATGCTTTTGTTAGCACCAATATCACTCTCGGCATCGTGTCCTTGCTCTGTAAGCCTGTAATAACCTCATTTCGAAGCGAGTCCTTGTAATCAAAGCAACAGCCTCTACGTTGATTGCAGAGTGGAATCTCTGATCCATTTCCACCGAAATTCATGTTCATTACGATTTAATGAGAAAATCATTAGCTAAATTATGATGGGTATGTATGGCCACGTAGTGTTTATTTTTAGAAAGAGTTCACTCTGCTCGAGGCAACTGAATGTGATGGTCTTATGTGACTAGTGTTCGCAATTGTACAAATTTGATGATGAGTTCGTTTTCTCTAACTTTACTTCGGGATGATTATTCCTCTGGTCTAGACTCATTTTGCGGAAAGTTATATTTCTCAACTTCTGTCCTTTTCCCCCTAGAATAATAAGACCAGCATCATGATACAATTGCAAAAACATTTAATTTACGATAGCTGATAATTGCGCCATGCAAAAGAACGTATTGTTTAGACTACGCCGCCAACCACCCAGATATTCCTACTTGAAAAGATTCAAAGGATTTAATCTTTAAGCCATACGAAGGTAATTATTAGCTGAAAAAAAAAAAAAACATTTTCTGCTATAGACTGAGCACATTTTAGTTGCTTAATGCGCTCTCTCAATGTCAAAAGTTTTCATTATGAATTCGACTTTCTTAAGATATTTGTACAGGAGGATCATAACAACTTTAGTATTCTTCTCCAAATTTCATTTGGAGAATATTAAAGATAATCATAGCCTATGATGGAACGATGTGGTGCAAATAAGTAAAGATCGCCTGATCTCTCTCTCTCTCTCTCTCTCTCTCTCTCTTACAGAATCAAATAATTTTGTAATTTTTCTAACGTTACACAATAACTGAAATTGAATCAATATTCTCCGTCTTTACTGGTTACAGGAAGAATCTCTCTCCGGAACTTCGTTATCTCTATCACGTAAACGAAGGTTATAAATTCCCCAGGAAGCCACCCAGCAAATAGACAGTAACTTTTAAATATGCCATAAAGACTACCGTAAAATATTTGGGAACAAAGGAAATGACGATAGCCGTAAAGGAATTTCGCCAGTAACAAATGCCATCAAAAGCGAAGAAGGCCAAATAACCAGGTTCCGATGGAGATCATCACCGGGCCATTGGCGAAGACATGAAATCAGAATTCGTTGCGTCATCGCCGGATTTATTCGAGGGAAGTATCGCGGGTTGCGGGAAACAGAGGAGCCTTAAAGATACCATAGTCAAATCTGAAACAGACCCCTTCCCCTCCCACAACCCCTGCCCAAACTACCCCCACCCCTTTCTTCTCCTCCCTCCCATCTCTTCTCTCGATCAAAGAGGTTAGTCTCTCTCTCTGTTCTGACTATTTCCTTGAACTCCAATGAAGAGTTCTCTCCTTCTCAAGCGATCTTACAACGCCTGTCAGACGCCCTCTTCACAAATTTACCTTGTAGAAATCAGTAATCCCCTTCATACTATGGCCAAGCTTTAGAATTCTCTCCCTAAGTCTGTTTTTCTGACTCTTATAACCTTTCTCCCTCTAAGAGAGAGAAAAGTCTATTGTTGCCTTAGCGATCAAACTCCAACTTCTCTCTTCCTTTTCCTTTTTCTTGTTTTCGTCGGGACTGGGCTAGAAAAGGGCAACCTAAAGCCCATAGAACATTCGGCTAATACCGTCCTTCAGCTCTAGAAAAGTAAAGCTGATTTCTCCTTGGGCCTCCGGGAGTCTAAGCCATACGTCAAGCACACACGTTTCCCCAGAGAATTTTTACGACAAAGGTAAAGGATTTTTTAAATGAAACTTTTCTCCACTCGAATCCCAACACATTATCGTAAAGGTCGAAGGAGCATGAGATTAAAAGTGCGAGGAAACAGGTCTTGGAACCATCCTCAGATTAAAGCCTTTGGCATGAAATATATATATAGTGTATGAATAAAACTTACGTTTCAGGGGTATGCGATTTTCAAAGTGTGTTCCTAGAATCGAATAAAACAAAAGAAAAGCTTCCGAAGAACTCAAATTCCAAGAAGCTGAGCTTCCTGTCTTCTTCATGTCTGTTCTCCTAAAAAACATTGTTTTTGCATCTCTCCCAAAACCTAGTCACCCCTTGCTAAACTTTTTTTTCAATTCACACATAACTCTGCGAGTAATCCTGCTAACTGACAAACAAATAAGCCAGACCACAAAACACATCTCCCATGACGAAGGTATCAAGTTCTCTATGATATATTTCTATTCCACTTAATCTACAAAAATGTGTGAAGATCGTCACCATAAAAGGGCCGTCAAGTCCTACACAAATCTGGAGGATCTGCTCAAAGGAGAGGTAAACTTATCAAATGAAGAGACGCCCAGATCCTATAGATAAACTTAGCGGGCGCCACGTGGTTATCCTTAGTGATTTGATCTATGAAATTTAGGCTGTTAAATAAAGTACTGTGTTATTTTCGGCTATGGAGGAATAAGACAGTGAAAAGATGGAGTTGGAGTGATTAAACAGCAAGATAAGAGAGCCAACAAATACAGCAGATTAAGTAGAAGGAACTAAATGTGGAACTGGGAGAACATCTCACAGTTGCACTAAGAAGTAATAGTTAGAGAGGTTGGAGAGCTAGATTGAAGAAAATGAACAGGGAATGGTGGTAAAGTAAAAGGCTAAAGAGTGGGTGGCACCTTTACATGGATAGCACTAATTAACGTTGTCTGAATGCTTGAATGTCAGGAGAGGAATCTCGTAGATGTGGGATGAAGATCCCAAAGATAATTTTTTTTTCATAAATCCTCTTAGAAATATGAGGTTCTTCAATGTCAAGTACGCGTCTTCCAAGATCAAAATTTACATTATCTACCGCTCGTTCTTTACACTAACGCGTGTAAAAAAAAAAAAAAAAAAAAAAAAAAAAAAAAAAAAAAAAACCTACAAAATGCTTGCACAACACACCTTTAAATTTTGTCATACAGGTACACGGTACTCATTGCACTACATAAGTATGCTAAGATCACAACCCTATAAATTCTGGCCTCTTCTAAAATAAATAATTGAAAACTGATTGTCCTCCTGATGACTTTGGAGTGAAATACGTTACTTAGAACCAAGCCCTAGAAAGAACCTAGACCTTTTTTAGAACAGGACGTCAACCCCTCTTAAAGGAAAAACTAAGAGCTGGAAACAGAAACAATAATGATAGAAGTAGTAATTTAAATTTTCAATAACAGTTACCAGTCAATAGCATCCTAAACTAACATGCATAATATGCGAGACCAAGATGAACTGGTCACTGCTCTGGTAACGAACAATCCCAACGGCTTCGTGCTGTATAATAAAGAATTTGTCCCAAGACTTATTAGGAAAACAGAGTACCCAAAAAGGATAAGGAAACATCACGTTCTCTCTCTCTCTCTCTCTCTCTCTCTCTCTCTCTCTCTCTCCGACGGAGAGCATTTCAGGAGGTCCGTAAGTCAAGTACAAAATGAGACCCATTCGTTTAAACTTGAAGGGTCTCTCTCATGACTTGGCTATTAGCTCTTCGGGTAGCTTTTGGGCAAAAAAAAAAAAAAAAAAAAGTGGGGGGGGAGGTCAAGACATACTTTCCATTTATTAGTAGTTTCGTTCTTAAAGATCTTAAAGGAAATGTGTCGAAGGTCTGGTTCTTGAAATAACCAATGCATATGTATGTTTCAACATTTCACTGGGCAATGAATATTCGACGAGGAGTAACATTAACTCGTGAAATGTACCATTGGAGTTTCTGTTATCAGTGCAATGTTAAACTAGTTCTTTCACTGGCTAGCATCTGCGTCTTGATTTTATCGGAGTTTGCTAGATTTAACAGGATGATATGAAAACTGAAATTTTATGGAAAGATTTAGATAATGATTCAGCAAAACAAAAATAATTATCTTCATTTCTTGTGATTCCAAGTAAAAGCAATTAACGCTGTGATGAAAGACCTGTTTTAAAAATTAGGATTTAAGCTATGAAGAAAGAATTCTATACGAAAAGTTTTGACAATTATTTTTAATAAAAAAGGAAAGTATCTAGTTTTCATGTTAGTGAAGAATTAAAGGAACAGGATCAATGTTTTCTAATATATGCAAACAAAAAGGAATTTTAAATTAATATTCATGAAAGTATTTCTATGATCACTGCCCTAAAGGTGTTATCAGGCAAAACGTTTTCTACAGTATGTTATTAAAGTCATCTGCCTGAATTCGACGATCGACTAAAACGAGACCATTGAGAAAATGTAATCCATGTGCTTCATCTGATACTTCATAGATTAAAGATAAATCCATGAGTGCAAAGTTAAAGTACCGAGATTGTAAACAATTCTGAGCTAATCTCTTTGCGCGTCAGTTAAACCGTGGAAATTCAAGATCGAACTTTATATTATATGGAAAACTGGCTGGAATGTAAATTCAAAAGCATTGAAATGATATAATGGAAAATTATAGTTTTAGAAGCAAGACAGAAATATTATATATATATATATATATATATATATATATATATATATATATATATATATATAATATATATATTTGGTGGTTTGTGTATGATTTCTTTTAAATAAGACTATGATATTGCAGCATCTCAACATATTCTCTATTATATATATATATATTAATATATAATAATACGTATATATAGATAATATATATATATAATAATCTATATATATATATATATATACTATACGTATATATATATAATATATATAAAATATAATAATAATCATTGTTCAAGATTTTAAGCCATAACGAAGGAAAGTTAAGATTTCTTATAACAAGACTCATTCATTCTTGTCTATATAAATTGCCCCTTTGAACTGAAAGCCTCCATTCTCTAGGAAAACTATCTTTGCTCCCACTGGCTGTCCTGAATTTACCCCCCACAGGGAAAATACGGATTGGGGCAGCGCTTACCGGGAGAGGTTTTAAATGTGCAGGGACACAGCAGTTACTCCTCAGAACCTCCTCAGAGCTAGGAGAGCTCAGAAGCTCCTCAGACATTGCCCTGCAGACACCACTTCACCCCTTCTGCTCCCCCTGCCTCCTCTGGGGAATTCCCAAGTATTTTTTATACTTCCATAATGCTCAGGAATATCAGCAGATAAGAAGACTACCAAGCCCAGGATTTCCAGGTACTGTGAGAGTAAATTCCAGTTCATCAGGGGAATTGTTTTGCCTTTTGTCTGTATTTCATTTCCATTTTTCCAAGGCGACTTTCCCCCTCCTTTGTTTAGCTTCTCACTCCACCAATTTTGGTTTAATGCTGTGATTAATCCCCTTGTGATACTAGTAAACATCCCCTAGTTAATTAAAGCAACGAAATAGTTCTCTCTGTGTAAACTCCCAGTCCTTTTCATTCCCCTGAGTGGCTTGTAAACTTTTAGACTGAAAGAAAGTAGTGTGTAACACTGTCCACATGTTCCCTCGCCTCATTACTCATACTAGGATGCAATCTCTTTGCAGACAAGCACTGTGCCTGATTGTGGGAGAAATTGGGAACCCCTAGGAATAAGTCTTGCATTATAATAACCCGTTTGCGCAAAATTCTGAACTCCGCGTCTGGTTGCCTGGCCAAGAGTTTCTGGTGGATCGACAATTAACCACCTTATTAGTTCCTGGACCTCTGTAAATTAATGTAAATATAGTGCATTTAAACTAAAGTCCAGATTTTGCAAATTCCTCCGTTATTAGTAAGATCGGCCTTCTGCCATAGTTTTTTTTTTCTTTTCTTTCTTGTGATCTCTCGTTCCTCCAATCAAGGACAATTTTTTTTAGTGTTAGATTACATTTTCCAGGAGTGAACTAGCAGTTCAGAACAAAATGGCGACCTTATGCTAGAATCGTGAGAAGATAATTTTTATTTCCAGTCATGTGGCGATCATTAAAACTGGTATCACGAAAGAAACGAATCTGAATTCCTTTATTATTTTTATGAGCAAGAGAAAGCAAGGTTTCCCAATTCTCCACAACAAGAAAAAGGTAAATTTTCTTTTCTAGTTATTTGTGTAGAACTAGGTATACTAGTTAGGGGTATAAAATCTGACTACCATTATAGCGATAGGAAATAGACCACGTGTATACCGATAGACTAGAGAGAGAGAAATTTTAACCCTAGCTTCTTTATATGTGCCATTGCATAAAGCATAGAGGTATTTAGGGAGTAAAATTCAAAATGAAAATAAGTGGCATATTTCGTGAATTGCAAGTTAATCGTGAATCTCGCATTGTAAAGATATTTCGTGTTTTTTTTTTACTTGAATCAACGTGCTGGTCATTGTCTGAGCTCTCTCTCTCTCTCTCTCTCTCTCTCTCTCTCTCTCTCTCTCTCTCTCTCTCTCTCTCTCGCACGGTCACTTGCAGGTCTAATCAGAATAGAATTTAAATCCCTGGCCACGCATCTACTTGAACCCTAGAGTTTAAAATACGGATTCTGAGCATAGCTAGGTTGAAAGGGTAAGATAGACCAGAGATTTGCGTTGGTAAAAAAGGAAAAATAATTTTTATCCCCTTTTCGTCTTCGTCCTCGAGACGATATAAAAAAAGAGACCCCATATACATTTTATATTACCAACTGCAGTGGCCACGTTTTTTCATGTTGAGTTTCCGTGAAATTCGTGACCAGATTCTTTCTTTTCTATTCACAAAGCCATATTGGGGTTGAGTTTCCGCATTTACGAAATTCATTTGCTCCTTCACATTTTTTCATGTTTACTTTCCGTGAAATTCGTGACCAGATTCTTTCCTTTTTATTCACAAAGCCGTATTTGCGTTGAGTTTCCGCATTTAAGAAGTTCATTTGCTATTTCACGACTTTTTCACGTTGAGTTTCCATGAAATTCGTGACCAGATTCTTTCCCTTTTATTTACAAAGCCGTATTCGCGTTGAGTCTTCCACGTTTACGAAATTCATTTGCTACTTCACGACCTTTTCACATTGAGTTTCCGTGAAATTCGTGACCAGATTCTTCCTTTTTATTTACAAAGCCATAATCGCGTTGAGTCTTCCGCATCTACGAAATTTATCGCCAAATCCATTATCGGCGTTAAGTGTTCTGCTGAACTGTAAATTACAGAGATTTTACGGCGTTAGTTTTCCGCCATGCTACGTGCCAGTAGTAACTGTATTTGCAGGGGTTTTACTGTCATCTTGCTAAGTATTGGTGTTGAGTCTTCCGCATAACCCTGGCAACATTTGCAGTTTTGCGACTGCCTTCCATCCTATTATTCTCAGGCTAGATTACTAGCGTTTTACTGCTGAGGAGATGGCCAGTAATGCAGCACTGGAGGAGGCTAGGCCTTCACAGAAGCCGGAAGAGCCATGGGGCTGGAGGGCGCAAAACTGATCAATTGGGTGAACGATAAGCTGAAGGAAGCAGCCAAAGAGAGAGCAGTCGAAAGGGAGAAGGAGAGAGAAGCTGCAGAGAGAGCCTACTAGGCAGCCAAAAGGGAGGCGGAGAGAGAAGCACAAGAGAGAAGAGAAGCAGCTGAGAGAGCATTCCAAGCAGCTGAAAAGGAGAAAGAAAGAGCACATCAACTGGCTATGGCAGTCCAGAGTTCCATGCCCCATGCACCCCCTCCTTCACACTCTCACCTCCTCATCATGGGCGACCTCATTAGGACTTGGGACGATAGCGAACCCGACACCTGGCTCGATCATGTCGAGATTATGTTCGAGAACTTCAATCCAACCCCTCAGGAAGTGGCCCTCCTCCTTGGCAAGCATCTTGCTGGCAAAGGGCAGACTGCATTCGAGGCCCTTCCCCTGAATGAGCGACAAGATCTCACCCTCATCCTGGAGGCAATCCTTGGGGCTTACGAGTTGACCCCAGACCGGTGGAGGCAGAGATGCAGGACTGCCCAAGGAGGCTAACCAGACATGGATAGAGTGGATAGCGAAGAAGATACCGGCACTCCATATGTGGATGAAGGCCTCCAATGCAACATCTGTTGAGGAGGTCTTGGAACTCTTTCAATTAGAGGACTTCCTGTCCTACACTCCCCCTGAGCTTGCCACCCACTTGGTGGACAAGACCCCTAAAACTGTTCGGGAGTGCTGTAAATGGACCGACGCCTATGACACCCTTCATCCGCTGCAGAGTTCTTTAAAGAAGAAAATATGCCCTTCTTTCCCTTTCACTCTTGCTGCCACCCCTCAGCCTACCCAGCATCCCAATGTTCCACCACGGAAACAGGTGTGTGGACGTTGCAATAAGCCAGGTCACACCACGGAGCAGTGCCTCTTAAAGGTGGATCCTACTCAGCAAGCTGCCGCTACTCCTCCAAACGGACTACCCCATCATTCTAATAACAAGAATAACGGCCAATGGACCAAAAGCAACAGGCCCAGGTCTGATTTTAGCAAGAGTTTCTGTGACTCATGCAAAGTGCATGGGCACACTGCTGCCTGGGCGGGATGCCCCAAGAAATCTCCTGTTTCTGCCATTGCTATGGCCGTGAAGAATCCTTCAGCTCTAGGTCCTCCTGCTCAGGGCCCCATATTTGTCGCACCTCCCAAAGGTCGCTATCCTGCCCACCAGGTGTGAGCTTCCGACGACACTGGTGGGCAGGTATCCATCATTCAAGAGGATAAAATTCCTTACGGAGCTCAGGTTGATAGGCACCAGTTCATCACGATAGAGAGCCTGAACTACATCAAGATGTTCTTGCCTACTGTCCGGTTGAGAGTCACACAACCTCACCGTTCTAAGATATGTACCATGGCAGTAGCAACCTATATACAAGGAGGTTATGATGTCCTTCTAGGACAAGATTTTAAGTCTCCTCCTACCTTTGTACCATATCAGGGCTCCTGCCCCATATAGCTCCAGACCTGTTCCCCGGGCCTCCAAGTACTACCTCTGCACAGCCAGTGCCACTTGAAGGTGCCAAGCAGTGCCAGGCTCTGTCTCTCATGGATGTTGAGCCATGTTCGAGTCCTTCCACTAAGCCAGGAATGGCCTAAATGCCAGTGCCAAGGCAAGACTCGAGTCTCCCTCCTGGATCTCCAAGTCCGGGTCGCTTTCCCTCTGCTGGCTTGGCCCCACTACCCATGGTGGCAGTCAAGGAAGAGCCATTTCCAATAGGAATCCTCCAGGACACCCATGACCATAGTGGACACCCCACCAATGGTGCGGCATTGCAGACCACCCCAGAGTCGGTCCTCCCAACAGGTAAGCCCATCCCGAATACCATTATCTCATCCAATCCCCCTCCGTCAGCAGCTAACTGGTCCTGGAGTAATGACTCTGCCGAATCCTATTTGGCCGAAGAACTCAGGGAACCAAGCCACACAGCATTAGGCACGGAGACAAGTGCCAAGGCCCCAGTTGTCACAGCAGCTGGAATCGATGCCCTTGCAGAATCTTCAAAGGGCTTGAATCATTCAAGACCCCCAATGGCATTGTCAAACCGACCTTGGAGAGGTCGAAGGAAGAAGGGAAATGGGCATTGAGGTTTTCCGAAACCTTACGAGAGCTAATAGCCTCTCCGCATTAGTGCCTGGCACAGTGCCACCCTCTTTAGAGAATTCTGACCCTCTCCATCCAGAGGAGAGTGCCAGATTTTGCTACTTCTACTTCCTTCTGACCCTTTTGTAACTTTCTATCTTTTTTGTACTGCCTATACCTTCTCTTCCATAGTTTCCTTTCCTCATCTTTACTGCCTTTAGGCATTTATTGTATATTGTATGCTCTGCTTAGGCAGAGCCACACCCGCCAGATTTTCTGTCCTTATAAATTAGTACTTCATTATGAACTACTGTCATAAAAGTGCCACAATTGGCACTGTGCCCTATCCTAGGCACTTAGCAATCCTGTGTAGGGAAAATTTTAACCAGCAAACACTGCTATAGCTTTAGAGATATTTTCGAAGCCTGGCTCGTTTATACATTGTTTTGATTTGATTTCTGATTTAGTGTTACTTTCTAGTCTATATTTTGTGAAATTGCCATTGTGTCTGGTAAGACTTACATTTTGTGTAATCTTGTTTCCTCTCTACGGAGAATTATTTCATTAATTCTACTTTTGTTAGTTGCACTAATGTTTACTATGATGTAATTAATACTGTTGGGCGTCTTCTTGTTACAAGACAAAGTCACTTAACAAAATCGTAGGGCTATTAACATACCTGAACGCATCATATTGCCCCATCAGGGTAAACTAATAGTATGTGTTGCCTTAAACAATTAAGCTAGCAGTATTATAAATGATATAATTTACCCTGTAGGTTAAGTTTTATCTAAACATTATTTGCTATTCCTTGTCATACTCAGTGTGACATTATATTTTAAGAGTATTCTTTATTGGAATATAGCAAGTTGTGAGTAATTAGTCACATCACACTTTATTTTCTAATTAATGATAAATCCTCTGCCTGTCGAGTAAGCCTTCATGAATATTATCATTGGCAGAGTTTGAATATTGCTTATATTATAAGTCCACTCAAGGGAGTATGAGAGGCTCAGTAATTTATATTTGTCATTTGTCCTTGTTTCTGGCTTGCCTTGTCCATTCCAACCAGTCTAGGGTTGAAATGTCCTCTAGAAATGGGGAAGTGTTCAAGATTTTAAGCCAAAATGAAGGAAAGTTAAGATTTCTTATAACAAGACTCATTCATTCTTGTCTACATAAGTTCCCTCTTTGAACTGAAAGCCCCCATTCTCTAGAAAAACTATCTTTGCTCCCACTGGCTGCCCTGAATTTACCCCCCACAGGGAAAATACAGATTGGGGCATTGCTAATCAGGAGAGATTTTAAAAGGGCAGGGACACAGCAGTTCGTCCTCAGAACCTCCTCAGAGCTAGGAGAGCTCAGAAGCTCCTCAGACATCGCCCTGCAGACACCACTTCACCCCTTCTATTCCCTCTGCCTCCTCTGGGGAAATCCCAAGTAATTTTATACTTCCATTGTGCTCAGGAATATCAGCAGATAAGAAGACTACCAAGCCCAGGATTTCCAGGCACTGTGAGAGTAAATTCTAGTTCAGCAGGGGAATTGTTTTGCCTTTTGTCTGTATTTCATTTCCATTTTTTCAAGGCGACTTTCCCCCTCCTTTGTTTAGCTTCTCACTCCCCCAGTTTTGGTTTAATGCTGTGAATAATCCCCTTGTGATACTAGTATACATCGCCTACTTAATTCAAGAAACGAAATAGTTCTCTCTGTGTAAACTCGCAGTCATTTTCATTCCCTTGAGTGGCCTGTAAACTTTTAGACTGAAAAAAGTAGCGTGTAATGCTGGCCACGTGTTCCCTCGCCTCAGTACTCATACTAGGATGCAATCTCTTTGCAGACAAACACCGTGCCTGATTGTGGGAGAAATTGGGAACCCCTTGGGATAAGTCTTGCATTACAATAACACATTTGCACAAAATTCTGAACTCTGTGTCTGGTTGCCCGGCCACATGTTTCCGGTGGATCAACTATCAAGTATATTATACTTGCATCCATAACATCCCTTAGGGGATTTGTTAAATTAGTGGTAGGCATAAGGATATGGAAAGGCATCCTAGTGGGAGTGTCATAAAGTGCTTCATGTGGCGACATTTTTATAGATACATGATATGAATGGTTAATAGTACTTAAAACCGCGGGGATGGCAATATCCCAATAGGATCCATTCCCCCAAGTGTAACTCGTAGAACATTTAACACTTTCCTATTTACCCTTTCCACCAAACAGTTTGACTCTGGGTGATAAATCATGGTATTGATTTTCTTAATGCAAAGGAATTAGCACAACGAATTAAGGAAATGATTTTTGAATTCTCCATCAGACTCAGAGATTATCACGTGTGGAATTCCGTGTTTACAGATGTAGCACTCGTAGAATTTCCTAGTGCGTTTCAGACCATATAAAATCGACGCCCTTCTTCGTAAGATCCGTTAAAGGAGCTGCTATGATTGAATAGTTGCATACAAACCTTCTATAGTACCCACTACACCCCAAAAATTGTTGTATCCCCTTTACGTTAGTAGGTACCGGAAAGTTACAGATAGCCGACACCTTATCGTGGACTAACTTAAGACCTTGACTAGATACCGTAAAACCTAAATAGACTAACTCTGTTTGAAAAAACTCACACTTTGATATTTTTACTCTTATATTGTGTTGCCTTAGTCTCTGTAGCACTAGCTCTAGTTTATGCAAATGTTCTTCTAAGGTATTAGAAAAGATTCCAAGATCGTCCATATAGGCATGAAGGGTATCACCCAATAAATCACCAAACACTATATTAATCATTCTGGTGAATGTAATTGGGGCGCAACGTAAACCGAAAGGCATACGTAAAAATTCATAGTGTCCCCTGGCTGTGCTGAAGGTGGTGTATGGGGTACTCTCTTTAGCTAAGGTAATCTGGTGAAAGCCCTTAAGTAAGTCCAAGCTGGTGAAATATTTGTTCTGTCCTAACAAGGATAAGATATCGTCGGTAAATGGCACCAGAAAACGATTAGGAATAATTTCCTCATTTAAGCGACGGAAATCTACTCAATTTCACCAAGTCCGATCTTTTTTGGGTACAACAATTAAGGGAAAATTATAAGGGCTGTTCGATTTCCTAATGACTCCTTCTTCTAACATCTTGTATACTTCGTCATTTATCTCATTCTGAAATTTCATTGGGAGTCTATACGAAGGTATGTAAATAGTTTTATGCTTGTCCTTTAACAGTATTTGATGTTCAATGACATCCGTTTTCCCTAGAGATCCCTTGCTAATGGAGAAAACATCATGATATTTAGTTAAAAGTTCAAAAAATTTCTGCCGGATTCCCACTTCTTGAATATCTTTATTGATTTTACTTTTGATAGATTGTAAGAGGGATTCGTCGACAATGGGTTGAGCGTGATTAATTTCAGCAAAATCAGCAACGGTAAGAATGCGATATTTATACACTTCCATATCCATGATATGTTGATTTTTGTGGATTACTAGATTGGTATTCAAATGGTTATAGACTTCAATGTTAACCTGTTGTTGTGAGTCAACAGTGTATAATGTTTGTGTCACAGAAAGTCCGTTAATTTTCAGAGTGCCTGGAAGGATTAAAAGTTCAGACCCCTGCAAGGTTTTCTTGACATGCACTGAAACATTCGAGGGTGCATTTGGCTTGAGAGTTTGCGTGCTAGCTGCAATTTCAGGTGTGCGAGAATTCTGTTGGGTTGCTTGGACAATGTCATGATTCATGAGACAAGTGATTGGTTCTTCAATGTAAGTTACAGTTTGATTGTCTGTCTCTTTTCTGTCCAAAATGGATTTTATTGTGTTCGAAGATTTATAGAATTTTCCTTTGATAAACACACCATTTTTAGCAGGAGCTAGGATAATATTTTGAATGCACATGGATGGATATCCTACAATTACAACTGGATACATCTCAATGTGTTGTACAACTGTAAATGTGTCGGTAAGCGTGCGCTTACCCACCTTATACTGAACTTGAGTTACGCCTACTACACTTAGTTCATTATTGCCAATGCCCGAAAGTTGCACTCTGGACCTCTCAATAGGGAAGTTCAAAAACAACAAGTGATGAGCCCGCAAGTCCATGATATTACGTGGACTACCAGAATAAAAAACAATGTAAAGGGCTGATATTCTAGATTTACGGCATGTAAAGTAGGGCGTAATTCATCATTACTGATTATTGCGTGTATTCTATGAAAGTCTACAGGATTCCGCACTGATTTTTTGGATACAGTCGTGTGATTCATAGGAAAATTCTGTCTCACATAAGTCTTCTGGATGATTAAATTTATTTTTTAATTCAAAGGATTTTGATACAGACAACCCAACATCACTCTCCCCACCCGCTGGAGTTAATTACGTGGTATTTGCTTTGCTTTGGACACTCAGAAAATTTGATTGACTTTGATTGTTTTGGCTAGACGGACCAGGAACTGAGTTCCCAGGAGCCTGATTTGTTTGTTTCTGATTCTGAGCAGTTACTGTTTACTTGTTTCTTTTTGTGATAATGTGGATTCTTCTTATTATTATCATTGGCAACATTCTGTGTATTTTTAGCGTTACCTTGCTGCTGATTACATGAAAAACATCGAGCATAAGCATGACTTGAGCTATTATGAATTGAACAATAACGTGTACGACAATCTGCGATCATATGTCCCGACCTCTTACAATTAAAACAAGTTATCCCTGCTGCATTACTATTAACTACATTTACTTTCTGTGATTTACTTTCATTCTTTGCAAAAACTTGAATGAGTGAGGGATCTAGGTCTGCACATTTAGACATATGTTTCTTAATTTGTTTGTAGATGTCTAATTCCGTGCTGTCGGGCAATAGCTCTTCATCAAAACACCATACCAAGGTTTCTGGTAACAGCTGTTATGAAAGTTGAGTATGTGAGTTTAATAAAATCCTTTACAGTCATGTCCGTCCCCGAAACCCAAGTAGAATTATTCAAATTATCTAGATATTCATTCAAATGGTCAGCAATAAGTGCTGCCCTGTCTACCAAGTTAAGATGAGTCATAGAGACTAAATTGAAAATATTCATCAATGTTAAAACCACATCCAGTGCTTCTTTGCTGCCATATACGAAGCGTAACTTAATTTTAAATTCATCCCATGTATTTGCCTCTTGGAATGAAACCCCTCTGAGGTAGGACCCCGCATCCCCTTTTGCAAAGTCAATGAAGCTTTTAGCTTCCTGTAGCTGTACAGTGATGCATTTTGCTTTTAAATGAGCATCCACTGATGATATCCAAGAATCTACCCCTTGAGGCAAAATTCTGTTAACACGGCCTTGAAAAGGAACAAATGCTGATCTGGCGCTAACTAATGTTACCACCGGGTTACTGGGTGCAGGGGTGGCTATCTTTGTTTTGGGCTTTTTCTTATCACTATGATTCCTAGCAACCCTATCAAAAAATCTGTAAGAATACACACGTACACTGCGTAAATGCATATGCTATATATAGATAATGTGTCAAAGAAAATAAACATTTGCCCCCCAAAATGATAAAATTAAGCACACAAGATACGATAAAATATTTCAGGAGAACCTCTGAAAAAAAGGGTTGGCAAAAACAAAGATAAAAGGCCTGCGTTGACGAATAACCAAAAGATGAAGATAGATTCCTGCAAGAAAAGTAAGATTAAGGATGTCTCATAACTCCCCCAGAAACACTGATCTCTCGACCTACGTAAGAGGAACACCAAAGTTACACACCGAATGAATAAAAAAGTTTACTTAGCTGGTATGTAAGGGAAAGTCTGCGGCGTTTTCATGACGTCATGGCCCTCACTCCTTCCGTCTATTCTTCCGTGCGACCCAGTTCGCTTAGCCGTGTATTGTTTTGTTAATAGAACGACTATTTTCTGTTACTTTGGGCTGTTGATGATCCTCTGTGGAAGACACATCGGCGGAAGTTCTCGAAGTTCCACGCTGTCTATGACGTCCAACATACAACGACGAAGTCATCAGCGTCATCGCCTGAGACATGATGTTGATTGTAGATTCTTTTGGCATAACATCGTAGAAGTATTCCAATGTTTAATAATGTTTACCTCCTGCTTCCAAGTGTTGTAATGGATTTTAACTGTTTTGATGCCATTCGTAAGTCTTCGTAATCTGCCACCATGTTAGTCTTTGGAAGAGCCGCTCACCACCATTGTTGGTTTCTTCGCTGCCACCATTGTTGGTGTCCTCGTATTTATTTACAAACGAGGCACCAGGTTGTTCTTTTGATCTGAAAAGCAGACGTCAGTTGGTACAACACCATTCATTCTTAGCTAAGTCTCATTGACTGTGATGATATTCTCTAAGTTTCGTTTCAATTGCTTCTTTCTGGTGTGGATGTTAAATCGTTGAAACACATAGTACAAAATATAAGATATATTCTTCTATCTTACATCGTTGGATAGATGCAAAGAAGGTTTTGAATTGATGTTTAAGCTAAGAGAGGAAGGTGAAGTCTGAGATACATTTCATTTACAAAAGCATAGGAGAGCAAACACTGCTCAATATACAGACAGATGAACTAACATACGAACTGGGTCAGTCACGTAGGCACGTCTTCTCGTGGGAGAGTCAACATAATTTCTCAGAGAAGGTATTGTTGATATTATTGTCAGCATAGATGATGCTGACCCCAGGTCCACACACCGGGGTGCATAGTCAATCTTTCTGCCTGACCTCCTTGGTCTCTGGCCTGATTCTTTGTCATTTGCATTACTCTACAGAATGTGTACATACATTCTTTATTTAATGCAACCCTTACATATATAATATATAATATATATATATTATATAATAAATTATATATATTGTAACGAAACGTAATGTATATGTATATATATATATAATATATATATATATATATATATATATATATATATATGTAAGGGTTGCATTAAATAAAGAATGTATGTACACATTCTGTAGAGTAATGCAAATGACAAAGAATCAGGCCAGAAACCAAGGAGGTCAGGCAGAAAGATTGACTCTCCCACGAGAAGACGTGCCTACGTGACTGACCCAGTTCGTATGTTAGTTCATCTGTCTGTATATTGAGCAGTGTTTGCTCTCCTATGCTTTTGTAAATGAAATGTATCTCAGACTTCACCTCCCTCACTTAGCTTAAACATCAATTCAAAACCTTCTTTGCATCTATCCAACGATGTAAGATAGAAGAATATATCTTATATTTTGTACCATGTGTTTCAACGATTTAACCTCCACACCAGAAAGAAGCAATTGAAACGAAACTTAGAGAATACACACACACATATATATATATATATATATATATATATATATATATATATATATATATATATATATATGTACGTAAACATATGTATATATATATATAATTCTATAATCTCTATATCATAATATAGGATATTAAACTATATTCTCTATAATCATATAGATAGGATAAGATAGAATAGCTAGATTATATAGATAGATAGAATAGATATATCTATCAAATAACACAGACTTTAAAAAATAAATTTTTTTTCCAGTAATAAACAAAAATTGAGATCCTTTCCGTACTTGTGGAATTCTATGTCGTGCTCCTCCCTCCACTTGTGAAAACACGTCAGGGTGACAAGTTTCCCTCTCAAACAAACGAATACTACCAGTTTTATTTTCCCTTTCTATCTTACGGTGTTATTTTTGTAGATCAAGCAACTAATATCAAATAGTATGAGGAATAGCTTTACCAATTTGTCCGGACATAATCAAACAAGATTTGAAGGTCTGTAAAGAGAGTTGGAAAATAATTTTTTTTTATAGGCAGAACCCTTTCAGTCCATTCAATTTAGGTTTAGATGATGGTTCTCAAATACAAAAACAATCAGTTTCACTTTTTAAATCTAAGTAAAAACAATAAAACGCTGTGATGACGGACCTGTTTAAAGAATTAGGATTGAAGCAAAGAAGCGAGAACCGTATTGGATAAAATTTAGATAATTATTAGTAAAATAGAAAGCATGTAAATTTTCATGTCTGTAGTTCTAGTTAAAGAAATAAACAAAGGATATGGAACATAATCAATATCTAAGCAAACAAAGAGAACTTTTAAATGAAATATTTATGTGATTATTACCATGATCACTATACACTAAAGGTGTTAGGCAACACTTTTTCTGCAATTTATTTCCGGGATAATTATACATTCCGAGCAATTGCCCTCTAGGCCATTTCAATTTCTCAAAACACGCTTGAAGTTAGTGAGCAAAAATGTAAAATGTTGCCAATCCGATGCTAATGTGTTCGGTCGTAACGTCCCAAAATGGCTTTCATAGTTATTTCATATCTATTTTGCTGCATTTTACATCTCATATGACAACGCTGGTGTGAGCAAAGTAATGGCATCGCAATTTCTGCTTCCACCTTATTCTTACCTGATGATATAAAAGTAGATCCAAAATAATTTATAACAATAAACTTATAGGTCTTGTTAGCCTTGTGACATTGATCACTAATTTACGCAAATACATGGCAATTGCTTTCTCGCACATTAATCTCATTTTCAAGGTGGAGCTATCGAAATCTATTTTTCACATTACAGGTAACTGTCATTATAGAAAGAGCCACGCATCAGAGCAATTCCTCTTTTCAATCATCTCTTTCAGACACTTCAATAGAAAGCCACTTCAAAATACAAGCACCAATTACATCATGAAGCGATCTAAAAAAAAATTTTCTGTTTTTACATCGTCCCTCTCATAAATATGGTAGAAATTCACCCAGAATCAAAACCATCAAGAGATGAAGTTTCTTATTCCATTTTTCGTATTGCATCCATATTTCAAATTGAAATATTAAAAAATTAGGCATTCCTTCTTTATTTTTCTACTTCAAGCATTAGGAAAAAACTGAAACTAAGAAAAAATTAAAGGAAATTAATTTCAATTGATTTACATAGTGCATGAGTGAGTGGTGCATTTTTCTACCTATTATTTTGTGCATTTTTCTTCACAGCGAAGCCATGTCCTATTTAAGGCTTCTGGCTTATTGGTGAAAGAAAGCCAGTCATGGTTAGAGTTAATTAGACAAAATTAGACAAAATAAAGGTAAAAATCGGGAAGATACATATCCACAACACTTAGCATTACTAGGGTTTAAATCATCTTTGATAAAATCAACTTAGAAGAAACTGCTTTCGTGATCATTCCAATCAAAAATTAAAACAGAATATGAAGTGAAGTTTATCTTACCATGCTAACGTCTTGCCAACTTAAAAGGCGAAACCAAAACACAAAAGAAAATGAAGCAGGGACATTTGATGCCGGGCTGAATGCTAACGATGTCTCCCTCGGTCTCCATAAAAGTCGGAGAATTTAATCCCCCGGTCGTTTACGTCGGGTGTTTAAGGAGAGCTTGCATTCAGAGATGCAAGTTCCTGCTGTCTCGAAATTAGTTTGCTGTGCTTTTAATAAATGAACAGGTGAATTTGCCTTAAAAAGACGAGATGTTTGGAGGATTTGTTTTGTGGATGCGGCTGCGAGGCTATTCACTAAGAAATGAAAATTATCATTATTCACAGAATGAAGTTTATAGAGGAAGCTTTCTATG
The DNA here is from genome assembly GCF_015104395.2 of Macrobrachium nipponense. Taxonomy (NCBI): domain Eukaryota; kingdom Metazoa; phylum Arthropoda; class Malacostraca; order Decapoda; family Palaemonidae; genus Macrobrachium; species Macrobrachium nipponense. Next base: position 73,521,785 of record NC_087200.1, read on the forward strand.
AATTTGTTCTTGGACGAAAGTAGGCTTTTATTTTAACCTCGCGTACGTTGACCATTAATGACACCACCGGAAAACCACCAAATATTTCACTCTAGTTCAGAAAAGAACCCCAAAATGGCTCATGAAGAGAATAGGGTATATATTAATTCTAAGTCCCTTAACCTAACCTAGCCCACCTAACCTAACCTAACCCACCGAGTGAAAAAAATTCTAAGTCCCTTAATCAAACCTAACATAACCTAAGATCTTCATTCAAATTCAAATAAGCAGCTGATAAGCACCCACAACACTCACCGTTTCTCTGTCACTCACTGCCAGGTGCACAACATATCATATCACGTGATAGTATGAATGCGAAAAGATTTCTAAAGTCCATAACATAACATAATGAAACTAAATGGAAGGTTGAACAATAAGGAATGAGGGTAATAAAAACCAATTATGACCATTCACATATTTTTATTACATAAACCAGTTCACATTAGCAAGTGTCAGATTCCCGGACTTCTCCCGAGACGCATTCAAAAACAATACCGCCACGACTCTTTATCACCAACCTCAAACTGCCTAACAATTTTACAATAAAAAACCACAATCTTCTAAATTCATTATCTTGTACCGCTTGACCTTCGTTCTCCGCCTGTGCCCCGTGCGGAACAGCCCCTCCTTTCCCGCTCATCCTAAGGAAGAGAAATAACGGGACTTAGAAGAACCGAACACTTGCATGAAATAAAAAATAATTATATGATGTATATTAACAACACCAAAAAACGATTATTACCTTTTATTTAACGAATGCATACACTCCTTGTATGTGACAGCCCGTTTACCACCAGAACTCCAATGAGAATATTTCACCCTTTTGAAATACCTGAAATAGTATTCCATCACCCACCTGTCATTACTTTCCAAATGACACGGTGAGAAGACAACGTTCATTAACGACAAAACTGGTTTCAACCCTCAATGACTCGTACAGTGAACGATGAAAACAGTGTAAAGACCGCACTTGTAAGAATTATCTGGCTCTATCTGCCTTACGGACTGGCAAAGGGCAATTCCCAAATTTGCATGGAGAAAAGTCGAGAAGACGCCTGAATAAATTTTAGGGTTTATGCCATAACTGTCAAAAAAGAAGATTGTATCCCTAGGTGAACAGTGAATATAAAAACACAGCCAGTGTCCAACAACATCGATACTAGAAGTTGAAGGCAGAGTATTAGATATAAAAACTAGCGGTTTATTTCTATTCGCAGGTATAATGAACGTGCCCACTTCATCCCAAGCGAACACACCTAAATATTTAATAACACTCCCTAGCAAACCTTGTAAAGCAGTCTCAATTTCTTTTGTATACATCACTTCTAACTCCTAACATCACACTAAACGACTCTATCTGAATCAATAGTTAAAATACCCTTGGTGTCTCCGAACAATAAAATCATGCAAGGATGAGGCGTGACTGTTCCCAGCTTTATAGATATTCTCAAACTAGCTGAAATTTCAACTGGCATTGAATCTTCAACCTCTTCCGTGATGAAACTAAAACAATAGGCAGCCCTTCCGTTTTTAAAACTGTCGTAGGTGATGAGGGTATCATGACCACCTCCTATTGACTTCTGCATCTCGTAAAACAATTGCGTGATAGTATTAGGAAAATGACAGTTGATATTATACAATGTATTCCCATTAACAGTGATGTGCAAGCTATTCAAGTTGTATGCGCCAAAGTACAAACTGTTGGCCGCATAATTCCCTGAAAACGTTTGCAAACCAATCTTAGCTAACGTAATCTTTTCAGGTATACAGGTGTTGAAAGGTTGTTCATTTAAAATGGAATCCTCATTCTGCCCAGTAACATATGTTTTATATAAAGTCTTATGAAATATATATTGTATAAGGCTAACCGCTAGAGCTGCGTTTAAAGCGGACATGGTGTTATAATGGGGGGCAACCCGATCAATCCACAACTTGGCTTTTTCTATATTCAGATCGTTTAGGTGAGCGTCGGTGTGGGCGCCCATCACCCAGTTGTTATTGGCCATTTCGAGCCTTATCCTCAAATCCACGGAATCCAACAAATACATGTCTATACTTGCTAGGAGTGGAAAGTATGTGTGAAGTTCTCTCGTCATAACAGCTCATCACCCAAGTTTCCCACCTACTCGTCTGTCCGAAAGAAGCGGCTGTATAGGTTTGTGTACACCACATGGGGCGTGAAAATCATCATGGAAAAACCTACTCGTACCAAAAGTCGGTAGAGTGCTGGTTTTAATGCTCTTGAGCATTTTTGTGTATGATTGATAGTAAAAAACAGGACACGATTCCACCAACTTTTCTTTCAAGAACACAGAGACGGATTTATACCTTTAACAAATGTAACATGTGCATCATCCGGCAGCTGAGCACTGCCCCTAACCACTATGATGTATAATTCCAAAGCTATACTCAAGAAATCCAAGAAGGAGCCTGTGGCACAGTTAATACGAAACTCAATATAGTTATCACTAAGGATTTGATTTATAGAATTGTTGCTAAGTGTGAAATCCAGCCTTTCCTTCGAATTAATCGAACTTTCTATAATCCTACGCTTGTTTCCCATCCCTGGCACATTTGGAACCACACCCAACATTTCACAAAATTGTGAGAGAGAGGGAATGTGAGTGTGCGCGCCCGCTGACAAAGGGTGAATATATTAAAGAAGATCATACACATCCTTGTTATATTTACTTCTCAATTTAACCCATCCATTCTTCTTTCTCCTCTTCTTCCTCGTCTTCGTAGGCGACCGAGCAAGTATATGTTTCACTCCACCCAACCTTTTCCTGTCGACCTTCCCACTACCGCTTAGAATGTGTCTACCCGTACTTTTGAGAGCTGTTACTCCGTGCCTTTTTAAAGATTCCCTCAGGAGCCGCTGATCGTTCACTACATCCGAAAACAGACTTACCAAACTCTTTAACTGAAGGTTTAGCAGCATTGAACAGGAAAGGGAGCACCCTGAGTACAAAGCCGGCCATGGCTGAAAATACACCTCCACCTCTTCTATGACTCGGATAGAAGCACAAAATGACCTCTAGACCCACTCCCTTTCTTAAGGGTTCAGACAAGAACAACGTTTTAAATTCGACCTCCGAGGGTGGGGTGAATATGACCCTCATACCTGTTAAAAAAAAAACCTTTAATACCTCCCTTGAATATTATGCAGAGCCCTCGTTTGAGCGTTATTAATTACACGAGCTCACGAAAGTGAATAATGTAAAGTTGGAAAAGAATGCAGGTTTTATACATACCTCCCTATCTGGGCCTTATATGAAGCACACAGGTGACGCTCGAGTCGTTATTGAAATGAATGCGCCTTCCATTCCGGTCCGTGATGATGATTGAAATCTGTTCTAGAATGTTTGTGTTCAGCGCTTTGTATATTGTACTGTGTATCCCCTTCCATTTGCCGCTCTCTAATGTAAAATAATCCAATATATTTACAAGATTCCCTCCAAAAACAGTCAGTTGAACAATATCGATGTACACATACATACAATCTACACCTCACTTATCGGGTAAGGAATCAACCGAGAGATGTGCATTCACCGCATCAAGGCCGTAAACTTCGTATGCTGTATTATTTTAAAGACCCATCAATCTTCCCTCTCTTAACCTGGAGCATTATTGTTCTCCTGCTGTCTTCATCCCAATCAAATACATCGTTACAGTTAAAAATGCTTTTGTATTCGCTCTCAAAATATACTTTTAAATGTTCAAAAATATCCTTGTTAGGCGCCCTCACCAATCTTTTCATGCCCCCCGCTAACACAGCCGTCGTCAGTCTATAGATATAGGGGTGCTTATTATTTTTACCGCATTTAGTAACAAACTGGAGGGAGAATTCTTCATGTCTTGATAATACAGCATAATAAACTCCCGGAAACATGATCGAAGCTAGACCCACTTCATATTCGCTTCCATTCGGTAGGAATAAAGGAGCAGGTAACCTATTCACAAACCCGGACGCTGAGTTATTCATTTACTTGTCCAAGCAGCCTAGACTGCTCACATATATAATGTGTTCACCCGTCACACTGGTGAAGTACTGCACATAATTTCGCTCATCTAGGTCTTATATGAAGGGTGCATGACACGCTTTTACCTTCAATAAACTTAATATCCTCCCCCTTCTGATTCGTCACACCAATGGAAATGTATTCTACCACATTTGTATTTAAAGGTTTATAAACTGGGTTATGCGAACCTCTACCCTGTCCACATTCCAACGTGAAACAGTCCAGGATATTTACCATTTTATCACCCAGTGATAAGGGTTGAATAATGTTGGAATATAAGTTAACATAATCAATACTGTGATCATCGAGATAGGGAGTTTTGGAGCGATGATTTCTCAACACCCCCAAACCATAAATCATGTATTGCCCTCCTATGTTAAACCCCAATAAACATGCAGCCCTAACACTAAACTTTACAACAACTGAATCAACTCCTTCTACTTTTGTAACCTCAGCATTCACTTATGTGAGGCTCATCCTCTTCAAATCATCATCCCATGAAAATAACCCATCCCTATGCATAACACCCCAAAATGTATGCACAGTAAAACGTTTCCAGTTGTTCTGTAATGTCTGTATTGAGTGCTCTAATCAATCTATTCATATCCCCCGCTAATAAGCCAACAGCGGGAACATACATAAAAGGTGACTTTAAACTGAAGTGTGAAATCTTCATCTTCTGGTGTGATGGTGTACTATTCGTTTGGGAGTGTAACCATTATGACAACTAATTCATATTTTACATCTTTTGATAGAGCTATGGAAGTGGCCAACCTGTTTATAAATTTACACGGTTGGTTTTCGGGAAATAAATCTAGGCACACCCCGCTATTCACATATACGATGTGATTGCTACACATGCTGAACACATAATGCTAGTAATACACATTATTGAGGTCATATATACCACACAGCTAATAAAGGACGAATAAAAGTATGAAAAAATTAATTGTATTTATCATACAAAATAATGAAATATACATACATACACATGTACATATACAGGTTGGCAAACATTTTTTGTTTCTTTTTGCATAAGAGGGTCACATAGCTATGTTTAGTTTAACCCCAAGGCTTAATTTCTCTGTGTCCATCACTTCCAAACGTCTCAATTTGGAAAATAAATCCTTCAACTGCACATATCCTGCACACTTCTCTTCCATGAAGGATAAAACTGATTCCTTGACAACTATACATGTGACCTTTCCGTGGCGTTTCATCTGCTCGCCAAAGGAGATAATCACAGGTAGGTATTGGTTTAACCAGACAAAGTTCACATGACCGCTTTGTCCTATCACTGCAGGGAGTAGGACATATTTCACATCTTCAAACGATACTTTTTTTAATTGAATTTTTAAACTCTTCAACGCTGAATAGAAGTAATTGTATCTCATTTCTCTCGTATCATTCTGCAACTTTTCCACATGGTCTTCATCCTTAGAATACATTATACTCAATTTGGAGAATTCATTGTCTTCCATGGGCGCACCAATTCCATATTGGGTTAACAAAGTGAAGATGATAGGAAGGTCGGGTTCTTCAGCATCGAACGTATTCTCTCCCTCGGGTACTGTCAAAATGGCGGTACCTCCTCTCCCACAGTGATGGAATGACGCGTAACTAGTCCCGACTCTGTTGTAACGGTGACCCGCGATGTCAGCGTAGGGGTAAACCCTCATGATGTCTTCAACTAATCCATAATTTCGACATGTTACACAGTTAGTGGCTACAACCAGGCAACACTCCTTCTTCTTGAACTTGGTCTCGGATAAACTCCCCAAAACCAGATTGCAGGGTGAAAAAGCCATCTTGAAAAGTGAATGGGAGTGTACACATTAACACTCAGTGAGCCTAAATATGCTAATGCACTCTTAAACTTGCTGGGGTTTCCACGTCCTCTCCTCCCCATCGCCGTGATTCATGCTAAGCTCCGCCCACTTCGAAACTTTATCACGCCCGCACGATTGAACAGGTTCATCTCTGATAATTTTGCGATACGCCAATACAACTGCCCCCTTTGAAAGTTTATCACACCCTCATGAATGAACAGGTCCACCTCTGATAATTTCGTAATTCATCAATACGGCAGCCAAACATCCCCCTTTTTCTTTGCTACCCTGTTCTTCATTGTTCTGCTACCTCCTTTCTTAACTGAATTGTGCCATGCTTCTATCTATCTGTTTTTTTTTATGGCGATATTTCTCACCATCCGTTCACTAATACTTCCATGTTCTATTAAATAATTATAACTGGGAAGGTTGCTATCAACTGTCCTCTTATTCGCTTGATTTTCTCTAACCACATCTAAAATGTTAAATCTGTTAAGCGGGTGGCACAGGCCTCCTTCTTCATTCCATTCAATCATGCCTGAATTTTCCAGATGATTAACAAGGGATGTTACATACGGTATCTGATGATCTTTAAACAATATAGGAATAACACTAGCCAGGTCGGGATTTACTCTTTTGCGGCTAACTTCGCGGTTGAGCACATTCAAAATTAGCAGTTCTCCCTTCTTCTTCTTCTTCGCACAGTCATCCCCTATGGGGGGTAAAGGAGGTGGAGGTGTAAATGTTTTACCATTCATGGGAAAATTTGCACTTCTCTGCACGTTAAGAGGAATGCATGCATCACCCGCACCTGTGTTTACCCTACCTCCACCACTGCTGTCTTCACGGCCTGCATTGATGCTGTTAACATTATTACTATTATTGTAGTCGCTATTGACGCTATGGTTATTAACATTGTTGTTGTTGTTATTGCCAACACTGTTACCACAAGTTTCCCGACCTTTTGTTAACGTCTCATACATTTTTTAAAATTTTCATATTTAAAAAGACTTCCTATCAAACTGGCTGGTAAAGGAAGTAATACGGACATGTTTTTCTTCCCCGCTAACGTTGCCGTTTTCAAGGATACTTGTTGGATTTCCCTCCTACACCTTCTGAGCATTTTAATGAGGGTTGTTTCTCTGGTTAGATTACCATGAAAAAAATGTCTAAGTATTTCGGATATGGTAGCGATTAACGCTCTGCTTAATGTGGGAATTACTCTACTCTCGGAGGGGGACAAACAGCAGATGAATAAAATAAAATCTTTGTTTATACATATTAAAGCTTCTTTTTTACAACTCATGTCCACACAATTTGGGATTCATCAACCCACGAATTAAATTGAGCAGGATAAGCCTTCCAATTAACATAGTATTGCGTTCTGTTGCCTCTCCTCCTACTCCCTAAGATGACAATGTCATAGGTTTCAGGCAATTTGGTAGGTATTAATTCTTCTCTGTAGAATGTATCTTTTATTTCTTCTCCCGCTAAATCTTCTAAGATGTAAACTGTGGGATTTTGCAGTGACGAGCTTCTTGATTTTAAAAATTTCTAGTGTTTTGAACTGTGTATCCTCTCCTAAAAGCAGCGTTCTGGTTTTCGTCAGCTATGTGTATGGTGTCTCCAACGTTAAGGTTGAACTGATGTGGCCCGTTGTTGAAAAGGCATTTTTATACATTCTCGAGAACTGACTTTTAATATCCACTTTAGTCTTCATCACATGTACCTCCTTGGGCGTCTGCCCATTCCCTAAACTCTTGTGCGATGGGTTGTTATATTTCAATGTGTTCTTGTGTGTAAGGTATCTGTATATTCGGTTTTTAATGGTTCTTATTACCCTTTCAGCTATAGATGCTATAATCTCCCACAAGAAGACACTGTATAACAACCCATTCCTACCTTTTAGATATTTCCTCACATGTTTGTTATAATATTCCCTACCTTCGTCGCTGTTCAGACGGGACAGTCCTGAAAAATTGCTAGTTCTAGAAGCACTTTCAGAGCATCAGGCACTGTGACACCGTCTTTTTTTTCAGAGGGAGGACGCATAAATACCTTGAAAATTGGTCGATGAAGAATAGCAGATATTTATAACCTTCATTGTGTAGAGTGAGTTTTGACTTGTCGGCCAGATATGTGCTGGCCACAGCTCGAGGTTTGGAAGATATGATTTTCCTCCTAAGGAAACACTTGTGTGTGGTTTTATGTACGGTGTATGATGGCTGACCCCGTAAAAAACCTAAGACGTCCGGTTTAGGTATGTTTCTGTCCTCATTTTTTGCTACTTAGAGTAAAGCATTCACACTGCTAAAACAGCTACGTTGCGTTACATTCTCATACAAATTCCTTAGCAGTTGGAACTGTTCTTCAGTCATACTTGTACGTGATTTGGTATTCGGTCTCTCCGAGGATATTCGTTCTAAGCTGTAACAATTCAGGTGTTGATGGAGCGAAGTCCACTAACAGATAACCGTACCGGTTATGTGTTAAAGCTCTTTTGTATACGTCTGAAAACTTCACACCCCTTCGCCGGCCGAACATCTGTCTACCCAAAGTTTCAATCTGTTCAATGTCACGGTTCTTCATGAGGATGTAATGGGAGCAATTGAGACTGAAGCTCCTGCTGAATTTACCTGAGTGGAACATGTTCTGGGTTATGAAAATCACCGATATGCCTGAATGCCATCCTGCAGTGAATGCCTGGGTGACGAATTTATTGTCACTGGCTTCAAGAAAACAGTCGTCCACTACAAATAATAGACCTTTTCTATCCTCCATTCCTCTGTCTGTATAATCAATTGGGTTTAGTATCTCTTTGGATGCTTTGAATTTAGCACTTATGGTGTGATGTCTTTCCAGAGGGCGTTCACTCACCCCACAATATAAAATACAGTGAAAGTTGGCCTCATACATTTCATTTATGTTCTGACACAGGATCGATTTGCTGCTGTTGCTGAAACCTGCTATGATAATTCGTGCATGAACAGCGAAAAGGTTCGCGATTTCTTTCTGGAAGGGACCCACTCCCATGGTTGCAGTTAATACGCTACTGAGCGATGCAATGTTTACCTGAGCGTTATATACAGGTGAGGGTTGTTGAGAAATGAATTTGATTGTTCAATGTTTTTATTTATCATGATTTTTTTATATACAGGTGAGGGTTGTAGAGAAACGAATTTGATTGTGCGTTGATTTTGTGTTATAATTTTTTTATATACATTCACAATAATTTAATCTATAAATTCATACATAAATTTGTATATACAGGCACACATTTTAGTGTGTGACATGTCTACTCAGACCAAGTCGACTTTTCTTAGCAGGGGGAGGAAACATCAACTTCGCCGAAGAATTTGCAAGGGCAGTTATCGGACACTGCTGCTGCTGCTGCTCCTTAAGCTCCAATTTGCTGTCCACTCTCCATATTTTGGAACAACCTTTTATCTTGGGGAAGCAGTGTGAAGCAGTGTGGGTGGAGGCTTTGGATGTGCTTGCCACGGCCGGTGGCAGTGGTGGTGGTGGCGGTGGGAGTGCCAGGACCTCCTCATCTTCTTCTTCGTCAACTCCTTCCACTACCCCCGGTCGTTCATTCACCGGGACCTGAGGGTGACCGTAAGCGAGGGATTTATAAGGGATGATGTAATACCTCTTATCTTCTAAAGGACATAGAGCTACCTTCCTCTGTTGGGTGTGACACATCGTTCCTCCCACCATCTGCAACTTGAGAACCGTGGTGTAAGTGATCTCATTATTCTCAATTATCTCGGTATTGGCTATGACTAATTGTACTTTGGAGACCTCTTTGAATCCCCTTTAAAGTGTTACACTGACTGTTTTGTGTTTCATATGAATAAAATTTGGGTTTTACACCGATGAACTCTGATAAGTTCGACGCCTATTTCAACTTTGACGATTCCTAGTTCCCCCCCTTGCACGTATCATCATACACTTCATGAGTTTTGGGAAAGTTGCTCAAATCCAAATACGGTTTAAGTACATCTTTCAATTTGCGTGCGAGGTTGTCAGTCTCCAGGGAGAAGATCAAACTGTCAGTGTCAGTGTACAGGAGCTTAACTCTATCACCATACACTCTTTGAAGGACGTCATAATGGAACTTGTACATCATGTCCTTAGCCAGGTCCAGTATGCTGAACCTGACACAGATCGCGGATTCTGCTGCAACAGTCTTTATGCAGTGATTCACTATATCGCGTTGATTGTTCAACCTTTCAAAGGACTTGTATGTATGTTTAGACACATTTCTAAGTAGTGAGGGTTCATCAGTGGTGACAACTGTCCTGGTGGAATAGTTCAAACGGCTTTTAATAGTCACGCCAAAAAGACTGTTCATCAAGATTTTGATGGTGTTCCTCTTGTCAGGGTTTGATTCTTTTGCTCTCCTCTCCGCATTATCTGTGATGTATTCCCTTCGATAAAATCCTTGTTTGAACTTGTAAACTTTTCTTATAACATCGACTTCTAGACCGAGTCTTATTAATGTTTGCAACAGGGGAAGTCAAATTAAGTGGTTTTGCATTGGCAAGTGTGTGCCTACCAGTTTGACATTTTTTTTAGGGAGCTTCACATTAAACTTTTCCAATAGGCTTTTAGTGTAAGAGAATAGATCCTGGAGGGTTACGTTCATGTGATGTATAGCTAGAGGGAACTCATCCGTCCTGAGAGTGACATCATCTCTTACCTTCTTAGTATCGAGGAGGATGAAATAACTGTGTTCTCCCTTCGAATTGATGGATGTGATATCGCTAGCGGTAAACCTCTCTAGTTCGGTGGGGGAGAGCTCTGTTATTTCATCCATAGGCATTTTATATCTGCGCATCTCTGTAGGATAAAGACTGGTAAAATCGACGTACAGTATATATGATTGTCGGTCACCAGCTTTAAATTGTGGGTTTAACTCGGGGTTGTTCGCTATGGCGTGCCTTTGGACTAGACTGCAGAAACTGCCTCTGATGTTAGCGATCAGTTGGTAAGTTCCTCATCGGAAATCAGGAGGAGGTGCATTCGGGAAGTGTGGATAAAAGCGTCTAGTGAAAGGGAGGTAGATGTTAAATAGTAAACCAGATCCAGTCCAAACTGTATATAAGCAGCCTTCCTCCAAGCTGATTAAACATCCCCCAATAATCCCACGTCCAAGAGAAGGTATAAAATGGTGTAATCCAGTAAGTTAGAACAGTTTGCAGCATTCCACACTTTGCAGGCGTGTTCATATCCTTCACAGGGTATGCTTTCCCCTGTCAGTGAGGAATTGAAACACACTTTGGGAGGGATGCTGGGATTTTGCAACACTTCAAAGCCTGTGACGTAGTCGTAAGGGTAGTACTGTTTACCTGTGCTAAAAACTAGTTTGGTGCATTCGTCTGGATATTCAGATAACATCTGGTGTGTGATTTCCAAAGCTCCTTTCTGCTTGATGTGACTCGACGCAAGACTGGAAAGTGATCCTCTGATCATGTGGGCACTGTCCATCAATCTGATGTTGCCAGTTTTAAGCGAATAAAATGTACCTCCATCACGTTTCAAGATTTCGAAGTTATGCTTGGCGGCTGCTTCTTTCAAGATGAGTGCTGCATCGTAACACAAATTGTGTACTAACACTGGTAGGGCTCTCCATCGTTTTTTCCTATGTTTTCCCATGACCAATTCACACAATTTGAACACATAGATGTTAAGGTTTTTTTTTTTTTTTTTTTTTTTTAATGTCTTGAAGGAGTCACTGTTAAGTGGCATGTCCTGAGTAGCACATACACTTCTAGTGCTGTAATGATGCAGTTGTACCCGGATTCGATGTTGACGTCTTGGCTGCTGCCCCTGACTCCTGCAGGATACTCTTTAAAGTTTGCTATGTTCACCATTTCTCACCGCGAGATGTTTATTTGTACACTGTGCAGCGACGTAATGTGCCAACCCGAACCCTCACCACATATTCAATAGCTTCGTCTAGTGATTCATACACTGTGTCCACCAATGTTAGCACAGGAGGCATATTAATGTAAAAAGAACCCGTTTCATGAGTGGTACAACTGCCACTCACCATTCTCTGCCTGGTGATGATGATGCACAAGTATAACATGACAGAATTTATACCCCTCACCTGGAGTGTTCGCAAGACATCCTCGGCGAGCTGCGTTCTGTTAAATCTGAGCGCCGTTGTCCCGTCAATGTGCGTTCCTACTGCAGTTAAATCAGTGATAGTATACTCACAATTCGGTTGGCCTCCTCTCCTTCCCTATTAAGCAGCATCTGCTGTTATTTGGCACCACCTACTTGACAGTGACCTCCACTCGGCAATGTTTCCATTGCATTTTCCCCATTCGGTAGAGCTGTTACAGCATTCACGGTGGAACCTGCAAAAAATAGGAATAACAAGTAGAGAATTTAATCAAAATAAACTGGTTGTTTTATATGTAAATTCGGTGGTGACGATGTGCATTTTTTTCTTTTTCTTTTTACAGGCTGTCACATCTCAACAAACTTCTAAGTAAAAAGAATCATTCTCACCATCCTGGGGACTGGCGCTCCCTGCTGCACCTTATGTTAAATTTAGATCATCCCGGGTCAGATCTGTTTCCACCCCTGTTTGCTCCTCTTCTTTCTATTGACAGCAGACTCTGCAGTCCTCTGGCTAGTCCGAGCCTTCGGTGCCGTATATATGTGCCACAGAAAAGGAATTTCAATGGAGCTGTCACTTGTAGTTTCATCGCCGTTGTTGCTGGTGGAATTACCCATGTCTGCTTGTGGAAATGTTGTGGAGTAGAGCAGCCTCTTGGCGAACTGATGTGGGTCTTGCTGCTGTTCGAGTAAATATACGGCGGTAGCAATCGTAAACATGTTTTCTCAGCGAGTCTCGGGGATTAACTCACATCAGCGAAACCTGTGGAATTATCAGTGCATGTGTGTGCAGGTGGTTACAATCGCCTTTTATCACCTCGTATGAGGTTCCTCTAAAGCGGTATATCGTGTTGTGTGTGTATGTGTGTGTGTTTATGGCACTGGACATGGAGACGGATAGTTGAGTCGTGTTGTGTGTCTCATGTGAATGCGCTCCATCGTCCATCATGATATGACATGTTGTGCACCTGGCAGTGAGTCACAGAGAAATGGTGGGGGTGCTTATCAGCTGCTTATCTGAATTTGAATGGAGTTTAGAAATCTTTTTGCATTCATACTATCATGTGAGCTTATATACCAGCGGTAGCAATCGTAAACATGTTTTCTCAGCGAGTCTCGGGGAATAACTCGCATCAGCGAAACTTACAGGATTAATAGTGTATGTGTGTGCAGGTGGTTACAATCGTCATTTATCACCCTCGTATGAGGTTTCGCTAAAGGGGTAAATTGTGTCGTGTGTGTGTGTGTGTGTGTGTACGGAACTAGACATGGAGACGGATTATTGGGCTGTGATAGTCATGTCGTGTTGTGTGTCTCATATGAATGCGCACCATCATGATATGACATGTTGTGCACCTGGCAGTGAGTCACAGAGAAATGGTGGGGGTGCTTATCAGCTACTTATTCTTGAATTTGGAATGGAGTTAAAGAAAATCTTTTGCATTCATACTACACGGATATGGCATTTTGTGCACCTGACAGTGAGTGACAGAGAAACGGTGACTAGTGTGGGTCCTTATCAGCTGCTTATTTCTGAATTTGGATGGAGTTTAGGAAATCTTAGTTTGTCATTCATTACTTCACGTGAATATGGCATGTTGTGCACCTGACAGTGAGTGACAGAGAAACGGTGACTGTTGTGGGTGCTTATCAGCTGCTTATCTGAATTTGAATGGAGAATCTTAGGTTAGGTTAGGTTTGGTTAAGGGACTTGGAATTTTTTCACTCGGTGGGTTAGGTTAAGTTAAGGGATTTAGAATTTTTGGTTTTCCCGTGGAGTTATATATACCCTACTCTCTTCAAGAGCCATTTGGGGGTTCTTTTCTGAACTAGAGTGAAATTTTTTGGTGGTTTTCCCGAGGAGTTGTTAATGGTCAACGTACGTGAGGTTAAAATAAAGGCGAGCTTACGGGGTTTATCGCCTGTTAGCCGAATTGGGGGTCGGGTGTTGAGGTTGAGCTGAAATGGGGACTTTTTCCCTATTGACGATGTTAGTTAGGCTGCAAGGTTTACAATGAACAAACAGATCAGGCCAGTTTTTATTCAAGAGCCCCGAATTGCTGGAGGAAGTGAGTTTCAGGAATTTAGGAATAATGTGAGTTTGCATCGAGAGCTCAGAGTTCCTGCCACCCACCGACGAAATTGAGTCCATGTGGAAAATGAATGCACCTAAGGGAGAGCATGGCAGCAAATTACACGTTTTGAATGAACAAGAGTCAAATGTAATGCAAAAGCGATAAAATAAGAAGGATTATTGAATAACACGTATGAATATGTCAGTTGACATCAATATAACCTTTATTTTTTAGGACAAAATAAACCAAACACCAGGGATTACTCACCAGGTCATCACAAACAGATTTGTTCAGTAAGAAATGGGAGGAGTTTCCACGATTAAGCAAGTGTGAACGAGCGCGTGCACTCATGCACGCACACATATATATACATATATATGTGTATATGTAATGTAATCGATGTATTTATATATAATATATAATTTATATCATCTATAATTATAGATACATATACATACACACACAAATATAATTGTTGTGCTTGTGTGTGATTATCCAGTGTAGTCTGTTGGAGTAACTTGTCTACCTCTTCGGGAATCACTAAAAGCTCACTGTCGTCCTCTTTGTAATTAATTTTGGAGTTTCTTTTTGGGTCATTGAAGGGTGGTATCCAGCCATGTACATCCACAAAATGCTGGTGCATTGAATGACCCCCTTGTTTCGATGGGATAGAAGCTGTCCCTTTAAGATAGTCGACATGTGGTCCATGTATCCTAAATCCTGAGGCCTTGCAAACTACTCCACCACATTGGCCCTCGATTCCTTGGTTCTTTTTTCGGATGGGTGCAGTCAAAGTATCCTGAATAGAATTTTAGCTTCAGGAAAAGTTATTTTTCCTCTTGAATCTAATATATATATATATATATATATTAATATATATATTATATAGATATATTATAATATATATTATACTTATATATAATATATTATATATTATATATATAATAATATTTATAATTATATAATATATATACTATCATACATTTTTAAGTCGAATATGCGTTTATTAAGAAAAATCCTGATCCGGTTATCACATATTTTCAGTCTAGAAAGCGCAGGTTATTTTGTTACTATATACATGTATTGAAGTATTCATCAGCTGCATGCATTTGCATGAGCTTATGAGAAAAGGAGAGAGAAGGGGAGAAGGGCTCTAGTCTACAATATGAAAGTGCTGAAATATTCCAAAGAAACGTGAGAGCAAAAGCAGCGCCGGATTGACCAAGAAAGGACTGAACGCAGTTTCACTGGATTAGACGGATTAGACGAATGACACCCCCTCTGTCTTGTCAACCTCCATCCATCAAACATTGTCTCTCATCTGTTCAAGTTTATGATATGCACTTATTGCAGAATGTAAAACTCACAGATTTATTGGTAAAACATTATGAGTCGTAAGCAAATATGATGATACATATTAAATTCTTAATTACCAAAGAATGACCTTTATTTGTTCCGTAAAACCCAGCCTTCCTTAAACAGTGATAACGCAATTACAACAAAGCAGCAGTCTTTCACACAGTTACCTCGAAACTCGAATCGAGGAAGACAGCTTAGGTCATTAAATGTGTCAGGTGTGTGACTGCCTACTCCCCTTTTATCGCGAATATGAAAAATCACCACTCATTCGGCGCGTCAGTAGCACTCTCGTGTTGTCTTAATACTTCTTATTTACAGAAACATCGCTCAACACCAGGACAGTTTCTTTCTGATAAACAGAGCATTCCCTTGAAAACAGTGCAGACTTAACTAAAGCTCAGGTAACCCTACATGCCAACTCGAATAGCTCTTACTTCTTACGTATTCTTAAATAGTTATCAGTTTTATTTTCACTTAATTATATTCTCCATAGCCTTGACAACATTTCCCATCATACTAAAGTCAACATTCCGTAACTCAAGCAAGGCGAATGAAAAATAGAATAGTAAGGACAAGAGGAAACTAAGTATGTCCTAAACAACTCAATAATATATTTGATCAAATAACTCTGTAGCGAGTCTTTCTATATAAATATACAAAATTCCATCAAACGAGTTTTATGGAAAACATTTCGCGCTGAAAAGCAAGATGCAGTATCTTGAACTTTACGTCTCATGAATATGTAAATATAGAGTCTTTGAATACCTGACTTTTTTCTCCAGTATTTCGCAATATTCTTTTTGCTCTGCATTTGAAGACTACGCTGAACTTCTGTGCGTAATCGGAGCGTGTGAAGATCACGGAAAGAAAGAATTAAAGCTTACCTAAGCAAGGAAGAGAGAAAAATAGCGCAGAATAAGTTTTAAAAAAATGCTTCAAGATTTCAGTTTCCCACTTTCAATCAAGTTCCAAATGAAGTTATCAAATAACTGATCCCCAAAATCACTGCTTGAACCAGAAATTACGGATTAACAGTAATGATGAAATACTTGCACCAAAAGTAAGTGAAACGCGTTAAAACTTTCAGAAAACAGTGCAATCCCGAATTCAAAATAAGTCAACGGCTGTAGGAATCTAAGTGATGAGAAATTTAAGAAGAGAAAAATGAAACGTTACCCAATGCAATCGCTGATCTCACAGAGAAATTTAAGAAGAGAAAAATGAAACGTTACCCAACGCAATCGCTGATCTCACAGAGAATGAGTAGAGTATATGATGTTACAATGTTCATAATTC
This sequence comes from Macrobrachium nipponense, assembly GCF_015104395.2. Classification (NCBI taxonomy): domain Eukaryota; kingdom Metazoa; phylum Arthropoda; class Malacostraca; order Decapoda; family Palaemonidae; genus Macrobrachium; species Macrobrachium nipponense. The sequence continues at coordinate 73,538,537 of NC_087200.1, forward strand.
GATGTCTATTGATCGCTGCCTACTTCACCTTCCTTTTGCCAGTCTATTTAATTTTCGAGATACAAACGGGATTCATCATTCAGACAACTTCAGGCTCTATCATCATACCAATTTTTTCTAAGCATAGATTTAAGAAAAACACTGACTGATACGAAAACATGACTCCTTGCAAAGGATCAAAACGACTTAAAATTCAAGTGTGAATGAAACTCGACCTCAGAAATCTTAGAAATCAATTGTTTTTTAATTGTTTTTTTATTTATTAATATCTAACTATATGCGTCAATTCAACATGGGTTACAGGGTTTCATCTTACCAATCACTTAAGAGGAGCTTCTCTCGCATCGCACGGGTCAGATTTCGATCGATTCTAATTATGCAGAGAGTTCAAGGCATAACTTGAGCACCATCCCTACATCATCATTTCCAAGAGCCTAGAGATAATTAGGACACAACCATAACCCATTATGTTAATTACTATGCAGAGTAATGGATGCAATTACAATGGAAAATCATCAAAAATGATTTACAAATCGTGAGATTTACGTGACTCCATTAAACTATATATTTGTCTTCCTGAAACTGTGAGGCTTTAATGAGGTGGACGTTCGTCATAAGCGCATCAGCTGTTCCAGCCTTATTCATTTCACCAGATTTAAGGCTCTGTTATTGTCGTCGTTTGAGAACAAATTTGAAATATGAACTGTATTAGAATGCATTGCTTTTCTTGTTTACCAAGATCTTTAATGCTAAATTTTTAAATAAAAGTGTTTTATCTGAATTATCCAAACACCAATTAAACAAACACATTTATACAGAACTATTTGTTTCTCTATAAAGGCACTATAAATTATAACCACGTGTATTACACATATATATATATAATATATATATATATATGATATTATATATTATATATATATATATATATATATATATATGTGTGTGTGTGTGTGTGTGTGTGTGTGTGTGTGTATATTATATATATATATATATATATCATATATATATATATATATATATATGTATATGTATATATATGCAGATATACATACATACATATATATATATATATATATATATATATATATACATATATATATGTGTGTGTGTGTATCTTAAACCACAAGTAACGTTTAATATCCAATGCACTATACCTCGGGAATAACTTAAAACCTAGGAGAATTCTAAGTTATAAGTGTTTCGCACCGGTAGAATTCTAACTGTTTTCGTGTTCAGATTTTTAAAGCAAGTCCGAGTGAGATTTTAACAATTAACATAAATAATTAATATATACGTGGATAAATAGAAGCAGATACTTAAATGAATACGTGATAGCAGAATGGATAGCGTGTGACACTTTGGTCACAGATATCACGATAGGGGATTGAATGAGCAATAAGGTGGAAAAAAGTGAATAATAGTGAAGTGGAGACATATATAGACAATTAGATAAAAGAGCCACGAAGCACTGATTACTATTCCTTTGTCAAAATACTCCACGAAACACTAGATAAATATTCCTTTGTCTGAACGTTTAAAGTAAATACTACAGAAAATTAACTTATTGGCTAGAGATTGTTAGTCGGTCAGACACTGAATTTTGGGACAAAAATACCGCTTTTTTTATCATTCGTACAGAAAAAATGGAAAACCAGTCTAGATCCAAAAGGTGTTGGCAATCCAGTCCTCACCTCATCTTATGGGATGAGAGTGCTAGCCTCGTATTGTGAACCACAACATTTGGCTAAGAAACAGGTACATGATTTACTACTAGATCACATCAGCTTTCTTGCTTGCTCAGAAATAGAACCCGGGAGCATATTCTCGAACTGTAACCGAGTACGGGACCTTCCCTGAAAAAAGCGGGACGCCATATCTTAAAAACTATCCATAGAATATTCTTAAAAATAATCTCATTGTTTCTCACATCCAAATTACCACTACAACGATTCTTTAAATCATCCTAACGTAACCTAGGGACATGGAAAAAAAGGGGGGGGGGCGGGTGGCTGCTGCAATACTAGTGTGCATCTCGGGAATTTGTAACCCGGGACTTTACGCTGGTGAGATTATCACCACTGGACCACGAGTTTATATAAATACACATACATAGATGTATACATACATACATAGAGATATAAATGTATTTATATCTTTAGGTAAATACACAGACAGAAAAAGGTGCATATCATAGTCCTTACTATTTGCAACGAGCCCCATTAACCTTCATACGCAAGCTGCTTAAAAAAATAATTGGTCATGTATCGACTAGCGCTTGTCTAGGTAGATACGTGTCTGAAATAACATGTTATAGTCAGCACAACCTCGGTTTTCTCCAAAATAAAATAGTGAACGTGCAAAAACACGTCAGCGAAATTACTTTTTTCATAAACTAAAACCGCTTTCAGAATATTCGATCAGAAGTTCTGAAGTCTAATTTCCGCCAGCTGCTCAGTATATGCAAGGCCGTGCTGAAATATTAAAGGGCATCGGGAGATTGCCAGAGCAGGTAACTCCTGAGCTGGCTGTTTTGTGACATTTCCATACTGAGGCTAAAAATCTTTTTCATAAAGGAATTCGCTGACAAAATAAGCCTCCAACGCAGACCCCAGCTATTTTTTCTAATGGCGTCACAAAACTTGGGAAATAAAAGATTTCTACATATAATTTATATACGGCTCATTTGTATTTCTAAACATATATTTGTTAGTGCTTTCATATCTAATATTAATGAGAATCTCTTTAATCTTTTCATCAGAATCTTCGTTAAAAAAAAACCATTTCCTTGTATTTTGCATGAGCCCTATCTTTCAGGAAATGTTATAAGAATCTTTAAAATCCCATTTTTGCTGTCTGTTACATTAGGAAGAAGTTGAAATTTATTAGTTAATACTAGTGTTGATGGCAGTACTGTATGTCACACACCACTTGAAGTCTGCCAGGAGTGATCTCGGAAGGCAGAATGAGAACTGTCAACGTCAGTAACAATAACTATGATGCTATTAAGGGTTACTAAAGTGCTGATACCTAATAAACATTTAAAATCGTTTTGAGGTCAGCGTCTTCAACGGGAATCACTATGATCAAAGGTCATTCCTATTTAATAACCTTGGAAGAAGATAAACACCCTCACTACCACACGAATGGGAGAGAAAATGTGGTCTCCACTCAAGAGTCCTCAGGACAGGATCATTCCAGCAGTAAGAATCTTTCCCGACTTTCTCGTGACGTCTACCAATACGGCAAAAGTCCACATTGAAGAGTTCGTTCTCTGAAAACACAATTTTCCAACACATGAGTCCATGGTTACTGTCTAAATCTCGTTGCCATACGATATTTGTAATTTATTCAGTGAGGTGGAAGTGCAGACGCCCACTTCTAAAGTCAGTTCCATTACACTGAACGGCGTTCTGGACATAGTTTTAATAACATCCCAGTCTCTTCAATTAGCTCGTTGAGAATGTTTTTCGGTACTACGAACACACAACACATAGGCTGATCAAAGTGTGGAACGAATGTTTCATGAAAAACTTCTGAATTTAAACTGAATGCAGAATACTGGAAACAATAAAGAAACGTTCTCACTCTCCCTCACCTTTGAGGTGAGGGAGAGTGAGAACGTTTCTTTATTGTCTCCAGTATTCTGCATTCAGTTTAAATTCAGAAGTTTTTCATGAAACATTCGTTCCACACTTTGATCACGATGAAGTTGCGAGTAGCAAATAATATTACTTCAGAAAACTCTCTTGAAAATGGCTGACGAAAAATTGAAAAGAATTCCGTCTACTCCCACTGGACCAGTTTTATGAGCATCACTTGCAAGGGGGAAAAATATTTTCGGCGCGAGAGTTTCAAGTTTGTTCTAGAAATGTTGGGAAAGGGAGCCTGGTAGCAGTACTTACTCAAGAGAACTCTCTCGAAAATAGTGAGCGAAAATAAAAAAAAAAAAAAAAAACTACTCTGCCTTTGCCAGTTGGACGAGAGTTGTCTGTAATGACACAAAACACTGTCACTGTATAAAAGTTGTCTTTTTCAGAAATGCTGGGAAATGGAAGCTGGAAATTTCCTTCAGAGACTAGTCAGCCTATGTGCTGTGTGTTCGTAGTACCGAAAAACATTCTCAACGAGCTAATTGAAGAGACTGGGATGTTATTAAAACTATAGGGCCAATATAATGATAATTTAGGACTATATTTCCTGCAAGTTATTAAATGATTTCAGAAAATGGTCGTCACCTCCTTCTGCTTGAAAGAGAATATGACTGCTGATTCAAACTTCTCGTTAGAATAGATTTAAAATGGAAGTATCTGAAAATTAGGAATTTACGCTTAATGAGATAACGACGAAGGAAGCAACTAAGCTGCCTCGTAAAGGGGGGAAGGTTATAAGCGACAGAAAACACAGAAGCAGGAAAGTATTCCAAAGCTTTGCCGTTGGTGAAAAGAAACAATCAAAGAAGCGTGTTAAAGATGAAATTCTAATTGTAACTGGTCAAACGCGTGAAGATATGGCTTCACACGTGTTGCGAAGTAAGAAAATATTTAGTTGAATATTCCATAAAGCGTAAATCCCTAATTTGCAGGGACCTTCATTTTAGGTCTATTCTAACCCGAAGTTTGAGACAGCAGTCATATTCTCTTGCAAGCAGAAGTGACGGACATTTTCTAAAGTCATTTAATAACTTGCAGGAAATATAGTCCTAAATTATCTTTATACTAGAGCTATTAGTGGCGATATTAGGGTCATATAACAGCGCTTGTCTGACATCACAGAAGCATGCATGACCTTAGACATGAACCAGTATGGACGAGATAGAAAATTTCGCAGAAGTTCAGAAACTTCGTGACCTGAAATAGTTTTGAAAAGTTCCTCTTCAGCTTGCTTTCCCCAAATGTAAGAATGTTTATCCTAAGAGTAATTTAATGTGTACCGCAACACTTGAATTTAAATCTTAATGCCTCGTTTCATGAGAGATCTTTTAATATATCTTTACGTATCATAAATACCGAAGAATTATCTCTAACGAACTATTTCATACATTGTGAGTCTGCAAGGAATATTTTGATAGCATTCCCTCCTCTGCTATATATGTGCATTGCAATGCATGTGCTTTGTTTTTTTATTCCATATATCACTGAGAAGTCCTTCAATACTTATAATCCTTCGCATCATAAATACTGAAGACTGATCTCTACTCAACACTTGAATAATTCGTTAGCTTTCCAGGTTTATTTAAGCAGCACTGTGTTCTCTATTATTTCCGTGGGTTTGTTATAAACAGCAAATTCCTAAAATAATACTTTATGACTGAAAAAGCAAATTTTTCCTATAATCAACATTGGATGAATATTCCATAACAAATGAAATTCTTCACTTCACTCATTCTGAATTATTTCCTTATGTTCCTTTCCACAGAGAACTTTTCATTTGTTCACTGAATGTACTAATTCTCATTTTCCCTCAGGCTCTCTCTCCCCACAGTATTACAGGAAAAACAATAATAGCTCATTAAAACCAATTCTAATACTTCAAATCCATTATAATGAACTATTATTGCAGCAGTTCATGACTAATATATATATATATATATATATATATATATATATATATATAGATATATAGATATACATTGCAATAATAGTTCATTATAATGGATTGTCTATCTCATCCATATTGGTTCATGTCTAAGGTCATGCATGCTTCAGTGATGTCAGACAAGCGCTGTTATATGACCCTAATATCGCCACTAATAGCTCTAATATAATGACACTTTAGGACTATATTTCCCTGCAAGTTATTAAATGACTTCAGAAAATGTCCGTCACTTCTGCTTGAAAGAGAATATGACTGCTGTTTCAAACTTCGGGTTAGAATAGATAATTCCCTTCAAATCAGGAATTTGCGCTTCATGGAATATCTAACTAAATATTATCTTACTTCACACGTTTAACCTGTTACAATTAGAATTTCGTCTTTAACACGCTTCTTTGATTGTTTCTTTTCATCAACGGCAAAGCTCTGGAATCCTTTCCTGCTTCTGTGTTTTCTGTCGCCTATAACCTTCCACCCTTTACGAGGTAGGTTAGTTGCTTCCTTCGGGAATTTTATTTCCCTTTATGTCCCATATTTTATGCTTCAGCTTTTAGATGTTCTCTATTGCACACACACACGCACCCACGCGCACACACTCATACGCACAAATATATATATATATATATCTATATATATATATATATATATATATATAATATATATACATATATATATATGTATATATATATATATGTGTGTGTGTGTGTGTGTGCATGAGTGTGTGCGCGCGGGTGCGTGTGAGTGCAATAGAGAATATCTAAAAGCTGAAGCATAAAATATGTGACATAAAGAAAAATAACAAAAAACCCGCAACAGCAAATTCATCGGAAAAGCAGCATCAAAAGCAGCGGCATATCGCAGCTTAATGGACACACAATGCAAGGCTCGCTGCCTTAAAGCATGCAAAATGGCCTCTGTCGCCAGACATGAATTTTAACGCGTTCCCGGACGCTCCCCTCGTAAAGCGGCCGGTGGAAGAGATCCCCTCTCCACGAGGGGAAGGGAAAGGAAAAAGGGGAAAGGAATAAAAAAAGAAAAGTCTCAGGTGGTGAAAGTCAGTGATTATATTTGCACACATGCACATGAGTGCATAAATGATGAACACGTATAAAAATGGACAGAAATGAAAAAATAAATGTAAAGTGGTGAATATCAGAGATCAAATTTGCATATGTGTATTGGATGTACTACATAGGCGTTTTATTTGCCAGCATCCAGGCATTGCACATTTATATATATTTCATTCCTTGAGGATAGGGACAGATGGGATGGCTAACCTAATGCACTTTTGTAGCCCAGGCCCAAACCAAAAAGTGCAAAGAAATGGATAGGAGAGCGGAATCACGGAAAAAATCTCCCTCTTGAATGAAAGGTACAATAGTAGTACGAAAGAAGAGAGGTCCACAACTTGACAGCAGAAGGACAGAGAAAGTTGCTGAACCGCGTAATCCAAAGAGGACTACCCATTTCCCCAAAATAAATGTTGGAGGGGTTTACCTAACATGTGTGAAGAGGTCGCCAGGTAGTAGTAACAATTCTCCTGAACGTATATACACTCTTATAAATCTTATCGGGAATCCTGATTGAGAGAGAGAGAGAGAGAGAGAGAGAGAGAGAGAGAGAGAGAGAGAAATGGTTTAGCATTACTACGGAATTTTCGCTAAAAAAAAATAGACTGCAGAGACATGAATTGAAAGTCATACCTTCTTAACCTTTGGACTTAATTTGATATCAGTAGAATACAACTTTTGTAGTATTTATAAGTCTGTGGGTCATAAAAAAAACAATGATGAGATATTCAAGTGTTATATTTCTTAAAATGAAAGGAAATGTGTATTTGCGAAATGATCTCTCGCAGTAATGTGTAGGCACATTACTGCGTGAGATGAACAGAATATTTTTACAGGGCCACTACGAAGTAAAAGCATTCGGGCCTGTCTTTGAGATTTGGCAAAACTCATAAATACTTTGAAATTATTTAGAAGAAACCGCAACGTATCTACTTTCCTTCCTTGGAACAAATTCATCTATTACCGAACGTTGCAATATTTTATGGATTCAGCGACAAGAACACCAGTTAGTCGCTGTTAAACAGATCAAGAAATGTCTGTTCCTGAAAACATAGGGGCATATTCCATGAGCAAATTACGAGCTAGCTGTCCCGGAAAATTGATATGAATGAGACAGACAGACAGTGCAATGAATTTATTGGCGAACTCGTCTTTGTGCAATTTCAACTATGAAATTGTCCTTTATATCCCAGTTGGATTTTATCAACCCAATACACCAATGGCAATTTCTAAACCGGCTCATGGGAGTAGTAATGGTAAAATGTAAAATATCCAGTATGGCGATGTCTTCCAGGTTTTCGAATATTTCTTGAACTCGATGTAACTCTCCACATAATTATATTATAAATGTAAAGATTATATATACATATATATATTATATATATATATATATATATATATATATATATATATATATATTTATATAAATGTAAAGATTAAAGATATATATATATATATATTATATATATATATATATTATATATATAATATATATATATACACATAATTATACATAATTATAATATAAAAGTAGAGATTATATATATAGAGATTATATATTTTCAGACTTCATCTGAAAATAGACTCAAGGAGATAATCATGTTTTATGCAGTTTCCATTTGCTGACTCACAAGCGGATCGGGGGAGGGGGGTTGGGTTTGTAAAATAGGCGGGGGGGGGGGGGGGGGGGGGGTGAGGTGGGAAGAGAGGTCTGCAGTGTTCTTCGAGAAAGTTGATAGAAATCAAACCTTCCAGATGTTCCGAAGGATTTTTATACGCTGCTGCTTCTTAAAGGTAGAATCTGTTCACGGTGGAATTCATAGCGTTGACCCAGATCTAAGTTCGCCTCTTTTTATGAGACTTTTCGCCCTTGCAATTTACGATGCTGATGGCCGCGACTATTGAATGATTCAAGCAGCAGCTAGTTCGGAGAGTTTTATTGGGACTGACAGAAAGGTATTATTTAATTCTTTTCCAGTTCTCGATTAGTTTTTCCTTTGAAGTATGTGCGAGGTTTGTTTGAAATGTGTTTCTCGGAATAGATACGATCATTTATCAGTTGTCGATTTGCTGTCCATTTGAAGAAGTATTTTTCAAATGGAATATCTCCCTACAAATGATATTGTTCAGATTTACAGAAAAAATCCTGTTGTTTCCTCCACACAAGTGACTCTCTTTGTTTTTAGTTCATTGTTAATTTTTTTTTTTTTGGCTGAAATAATCGTAATTTTCAGGAATCAAAAATAATTTTATATTTTTTGTGATATGTTCATGTCATTGCAATTATTCTATTTTTTCTTCATTTCACTTTGACAAGATTTATTTTTGGAAACTAAAATAAAGAAGCGTTTCAAGATTTACTTCTTCTGTTTTACAAATTCCAAAAGTTGTTCTTTACGTTTGATTTCGTATCGGGATTTGTAACCCGTCCGGTAAGCATGAGGCTTCTTATATGAAGATTGATCAACTGAATCTCAGTATTTGTGTAATGAGCTTGATTTCTTCTTACTTTAGTACCTCAACACCACATGAGTGGTTAGAGTGTGTGGTTAAATTACTGAACTTATTTCTCTCCCTGTCAGGAGTTCTGTGAAAATCCTATTCAAAATGTAAGTAATTCAATAAATATTGCCTTCGCTCTATGGCTTTTCAATTTCCAAGGCATTTTCATGATTTTATGTTGAAAATTTTTTCTTGTTCCAGATCAGGGCAAACAAAAATTAAATTAACACTCTTCCTTAGCGAGTATTCACTGGCATTGCAAGTAATATTAAAAATAATTGTAATCAATTTCTCGTAGATATCAGCCTATTGGCAGGACGTGGAAATGTATGACATTAACCATATTATTCCAACATTCTTAATTTTTACACAAAAACTGCTGGAAAAATATAAAAGTTAATTTTGACACTCCTCACAAGCATGAACTTATTTAATAAAATTTTCAAATGCCCATTTAACGATATAATCCACCAGAAACATTGAGTTTGATGAAAAGAAGTATTTCCATATACTGTACTTGTACACAATTTGTACAATATTACCTGGGCCCCGCCACCAAAATACATGTGGCACACTTAGTGTACAGGAACTAGTCCACATTTTGAACTGCTGTTGGGCTGCCAGGATCTGTCTCTCATCACTAAGGTACTTACCTCCTGCATGGGGTACCTTGGCTTTAGGTTCAGCATTGTACGCCACGTACCCTGGGTAAGGATATTTCGTTTAGACCCTCCTTTATATTACCATAATTTTTTATGCTATGGTACACTTATAGGTAAAAAATATAGGAGTCTATGTTTTTACGGTAAAATCACTGTGAACGGCAACTTTTAACCAAAAACATTCAGATATCTAATTTGTGTCGAAGACACAGGCATTAAGAAAAGAATTGAAATTTCATAAAAGCAGGTCCTGGCAGTGGATATGATTTCCCCACTGTAACAGGAAAACTGGAGAAGTATGAAAGGTAGATTACCCCAATGAGACATTGCATATTTAGATCGATTAGTAAACCAAGCCGGGACCAATAAGTTTTTTTTCTTTTTTTTTTGGCTGTGTGGGTAAAATCTGTGGAAAAGAGTGAATAACATTCTTCAAACTTCAGAAATTGCGAACGAATCATTTCTACTTTTCTGAAAAAAAAAAAATGAATATAAAATTACGATGAGATTTTAATACTGGGCTTGGAGCAGTGTTGCGTAATTGCCGAAATGGACCGAAATGAATCCAATTAGAAATAAATATACAGAAAAGAACTACTTTTACGCATGACGAACAAAATATGAGCAAAACTGCATAAATATTGCGGAAGAAACATAAAAAAATAGATGAAGCCTAATATCAGTAACACACAGTTGATGAAAAAAATGATTAGGGAATAATTGTGACGACGAACTGCGTCAAGCTGTGTCGCATTTGGTACTAGTTGAGTGGGTGACGATTGGGAAGGGACATCTGGAAGCAACTCAAATCAAAATGGTCATTGTCTGCTTGTTTGTCTCTCTCTCTCTCTTCTCTCTCTCTCTCTCTCTCTATATATATATATATATAATATATATATAATATATATATATATATATATATGCACATAAATATGTGTGTGTATTGAGAGAGAGAGAGAGAGAGAGAGAGAGAGAGAGAGAGAAAACAAAAGGAACTATGATAAGCTACTGCATTCTGCAAATGCATCCAAGAGAATCTGGTACATTCGAACCTATTTTCACGCGAATTATCAGCAGTCACAAATTCAACATGAAAAACGATTCTGTTCCGTAGGAAGCAGAGGAGTTCTGGGATCTGGCAATGCTTTCATTCATGCAACCCTACATGTCAGGATCTACGAACTTTTGTTAAAGCTTTTAATTCCCCCACCCTACCCACACACAAACATATACACATACCGCAAAAGACAAATATGATCCATAATTAAAAAAAAAAAAAAAAACTTCGAGGAATGAAAGTTTCTGTGGAAAAAACTAAAAGATATTAACGCTACTGCCTCTTATTCTGACCCAAGAGTACTCAACAACCCTTAGAACCCTCAGAGAGAGAGAGAGAGAGAGAGAGAGAGAGAGAGAGAGAGAGAGAGAGAGAGATTAAAACAAACAATCTCACACCGAAGTGTCTCAAAAAGTCGCCTCGTCCCAAGGAGGAAAGAAACCTCAAACATGAACCTCAATGGACAAGTGCCAACAGCAGCGTCGCCACAGGAAATTGACGTCATGCCCGACAAAAACAAAAACGAAAAATCAACAACACGCAAACACACTCAGGAGACCAACATTACGCAGCAGGTATTTTGACTACTCTCTCTCTCTCTCCTTCTCTCTCTCTCTCTTTGTGTGTCCTATGGTCCTGTCGAGGTAGCCGAATTTCTCTGTATATCCCAATTGTTATTTCAAACAAACGATCTTAACGACGCAAACACAATCAGGAAGACCCACATTACGCCAGTCTCTCCTCTCTCTCTCTCTCTCTCTCTCTCTTTGTGTGTCCTATGGTCCTGTCGAGGTAGACGAATTTCTCTGTATATCCCAATTGTTATTTCAAACAAACGATCTTATTTGTAAACACCATCTACGTTAAACTGCCTATCTGCTTGTCTTCCCAATGCTCATTATTAATAAGTTTCCTGTATCACTGTGTTAGTACAATCTGTAATTCTCGTACATTCGCATTACCAAGTTAGAGAAACACTACATGATATATATATATATATATATTATAATATATCTATATATATATATATTATATATATATATATATATATATATATATACACGTATGTGTGTGTGTGTGGGCGTGGATGTGTGTAATTTAAAATTAAGATTATAATCATGTGAAGAGTTATACCAAGTTCAAGAAGTATACGAAAACCTGGATGATATCGTAATCATGTATATTGTACGTTTAACCATTACAGCTCTCATAAGCCGGTGTTGAAATTGTTAGCTGAAATTGCACAAAGACGAGTTCGTTAATAAATTCATTGCTCTGTCTGCCTGTCTATCAGTCCGTCTATCATATTAATATCAATTTTCCAAGAGAGCTATGCTCGTAACGTGCTCGTGAAATATGCACCCATGTTTTCAGGAATAGACACTTATTTACATTTATTTGATATGTTTAACAGCGACTAATTGGTGTTCTTGTCGCTGAATTCATGAAAGGAATGAACGCACATACGATGTAGTTCCCTTTAAATAATTTGAATCTATCTACGAGTTTTGCCATTTCTCACAGCATACCTGTAAAGAAGACGCTGTGCTCCTCTTACAATACTTCACGTCTCACCCCTTGAAATGCCTACCCAGCACATTTCCTAGTTTCCGTTTGTTCTTTGAGATCATTTTCCAATTACATATTTCCTTTCATCTTTTAAGTAGTATATCATCAGTCTTTTATTCTCACAGTTGTCCGTCGACCACATGCTGATACATACTAGTTATATACTGCTGATGGCATGTTACATGCATAAATGTAAGGCATTAACTAGGAAATTAGATTGGACACATGCAAGAATTTTTCAATTCATATCTCTGCCTTTATTCATAAAGAAATTATGTCTGTGGGAAGGTAATGTTAATCACCAATCTCTCTCTTCTCTCTCTCTTTCTGATTCCCGGTAAGATTCATATCTCAGTTTCATTATAATTAACTTCCTTAAACAATAACGCGCTCATGAGCGAAAGTAAAAAAGATTTATTTCTCCTCCCTGGTAACTTTGCTATTACATGTTGGATCCATGAGTTCCTCATTGGACGAGTCGGTTACGTGCTCGACTACCGATCTCAGGGTCCGGGTTCGATTCCCCACTCTTCCAGCGCGGAATCAGAGGTGACAGAAATTCACTTCATGATGTGATTCGAATCCCACAATAAGCTGTAGGTCCCGCTGCTAAATAACTAATTGGTTCCTAGCCAAATCAAAATATCTAATCTTTCGGGCCAGCCCTATTGGAGAGCTGTTAATCAGCTCAGTGGTCTGGTTAAACTAAGATATACTTACTTTTCTTGGATCAATCCTTCAGACATTTAATTTGAGAATATAGCTACACTTAGGATCACACAGCTCAGTGACTAATTCGCTCGACCTATTGCCAGGCCTTGGAGCTCATTCTTAAAATATTCTTCCTTTAAGAGGATTTAAGCTCTTCCATCCTATTCTTAGTTCTTGTATATTTGGGCCCGAGAAAAGGGTATTAGGCTTACCATTCTACTTGACTCTACCCTCATGGAATAAAATACATATGAATGATTAGTGCCTGAGTGGAAGCAAAGAAAGCGCATATGTATACATTCAGTGCACTTAAGCAAATTTAATCTCCGATATCAACCACTCGATACTTATTTTTTCATTCCTTTCCATTTTTATAGGTGCTCGGACGTGCACGTATATATGTGCATACTACAAATATAATCGGTGACTTTCACCACCTGAGATTTTTCTCTTTTTATTCCTTTTCTTTCCCCTCGCGGCGAGGGGCATCTCTTTCACCAGTCGCTTCACAAGGGGAGCGTTGGAGAACGCGTTAAGATTCATGTCTGACGACAATGGCCATTTTGCATGCTTTAAGGCAGCGAGCCTTGTATTGTGTGAACATTAAGCTGCGATATGCCGCTGCTTTTCCGAGGAATTTGCTGTTGCGGGATTTTTATTATTTTTCTTAGCGTCTTGTATTTTACATAAAGACACATGCACACATAGTGCGTATATATATATGTATATATATATATATATATATATATATATATATATATATATATATATATATATATGCGCGTGATTCGTGTGTTTGTGTGTTTATGTGTGCGCATATTTGTGGGTGTATGCATGTATGTTAGTTTTAACCGTCAGTTACGTAATATTCGGTGATATCGTTACTAACCCCAGGAGTGCTTCAAGCCAATGTTATGGTGATCCTTTACTGCAATTAGTTTATTGCTAGAAGTAAAGGGTGACTTGGGGAATAGGTGTTAATGACTTTCAGAAAAAGGGAATTACTCTGCGTAATCACAGAAACGTAACTTTTTTCTAAGGACTTTCCTACCATTTTTCTATTAAAGAAACAAACATTTAATTTTATTAATACTTGTATAAGATAAAAATAGGGACATACGAGATGTAGTGTTATTATAATATACCATGAAGACTAAATACGTAGAATTATAATTACTGGGCAGAAATAACTGCCCAGTATTTATGATACGGAAACAAAAAAATATTTGCTCTTATACAGCGGAAAGTACGCTGAATAGAAACTTTTCATTACCACTTCAGGCCACGAAGTTTGAGAACTTATTCGTGTTAGATGGGCGCTACGACAACGCCTTTTCTGGCACCTTTTGGCATTTTGACACCAAATTAACTTTACTGCTTCCATACTGGTTTATGACTGAGGTCACGAATGCTTCAGTCATCATATGTGACTGACCGTAATATTGCTACTAATAGGGTCAATATAAAAGTAACTTGGGGCTATATTTACTGCAAGTTATTAGAAGATGTCAGAAACTATTCGTCACTTCCTTCTGGTGACAAGGTAGTTCCTTCCAAATTATAAATTTATGTCTAACGGAATCTCTCACAGTCTCACGTCTACCCTGCTAAAATTTGAATATCAAAGTTAACACGCTTCTTTGACTGTTTCTTTACATCAGCTGACAAGCTATGGGATTGGAATATGTGATTTTGGCATAAAGTCAAGCACTGGGACCCATAGAGTCACTCAGAGCTATAGTGATAATGAATAGAAATGGAAATATAAATAATGAGTTCGATGGGAATGATATAAATAATGAGTTTAAAATAGATACCCTGATGATCAATGTTTTAAACGGCAAAATCGAGATTAAATTTCAAATTGAATTAAAAGTTACCATTTATGATAAAAAAATAATAAAAATAAAAAATTAATAATTATATCTATATAAAATTACTAAACATTTTCATAAAATCAACAAGCCTTTAAAAAACTCATAACAGGGCCAACATCGATGATGTCTCCTAAAATTTCAGACAGTTTTACCATCTAGAATTCTAGATGGTACATCCGCCTCTCATTTACATACCTGGTGCAGTGAAGCAGAATGTGCTCAACTGTCAAAGGGCTATCACATTGAACACACACTGGAGCACTACCTCCATCAAGAAGAAAGCTGTGTCATTCGGCAGTGACCAATCCTCATCCTTGTTAAAATAACTTCAGTCCTACTGTCGCTCTGATCGGATGATTGCCAAATTCATATTGAGGTCTAATAGTTTTTTACTTATTAGCAAGAGAGGGTGATGACCATCGCTCCTGCCACTTTCTTCGTATATAGTTACGAATAGAGATTTTCATATCAAAATAGGGGACTCTATTTCTATCAATTTCTCCTTGGGAACAGACATTCTTTGCTTCTCGGGTCTACTTCTTCATTACCTGGGATCCCAACATGACCAGGAATCCAACCAAAACATACTGTTTTACGCCTACACGAAATGCGAAACAGCCACGCCTGAGCCTTTTGTACTAAAGGATGGGAAGAGTTATGACTGTTCAGGCTTTCCAGAGCACTTATACAGTCTGAGTATATGACACAAGACTTCTTATTTAAATGATATGCTATATCTAGGGATTTTACAATAGCAGATAGCTATGGAATTCTTTTCTTACTTCTGTTTTTCCTGTCGCTTACAACCTTTCCTCATTAACGAGGTAAGGCAGTTGCCTCCTTCGTGGTAGGACTTGTCTTTCTTATTTCTTTTTCCATTTTTTTTATTCGTGCCTAGGGTAGAAAAAGGATTAGGTTGCCCGTCCCACTGGTCTTTACGCGTAAAAACAGAAGACGACCTCGAGCCTTTCAGTCCGCACGTTTGTGAGAAACATTGCGGATGTCTCTTGTCAGTTGTTACCAGCAATCTTCATTCATTTCGAGTTCAGGAGAGCTTCATGAAACATTCGTTCCACATTTATGTTGGGAAGACATTGCATGTAGCGAATTATATTATTTCAGAAAACTATCGTCAAAACGACAAACGAAAAATTGAAATGAATTCCGTCTACTCCCACTCGACCATTTTTTCGAGCGTCGTTTGCTCGGGGAAAAAATATTTTCGGCGCGAGAGTTTGCCGTCTGTTCTAGAAATGTTGGGAAAGAAAGCCTGAGAATACTACGCCTCAGGATAAACGAAAATAAAAAAGAATCCTTCTACCCTGCCTTTACCAGATGAACGAGAGTTGTCTGCAAGGACACAACCATTGTCACTGGGAAAAAGTTGTCTCTTGCAGAAATGTTTGGAAAGAAGAGCTGATAGACCTTCAGAGAACAGTCAGTCCGTGTACTTTTGCTCGTAGTGCCAGAAAACATTCTTAGAGAACCAATTAAAGAGCCTGAGAGTTTACTAAGACATGTCGAGAACACCGTTTGATTTTATGGATTTAACCATTGAGTTAAGTGTCTACACTTTCACCTGACTGATTAATTGTAAATATCATCTTACCAGAACATAATTATTGTTCTGAAATCATAAAAATCATTTGAATTCGATAAAATGGAGGTATGAGTTGGCATAATGTCTTTTTCAGAGATGGAAGTCTTTAAGAAGGACATTTTCCCTATTGGTAGGCGTCACAAGAAAGCCGGGAAAGATTCTTCCTGCTGGATTGGTCTTGTCTAGACGTCTGACTCTGGAGTAGGGACCACGTTTCCTCTCCCATTCTTGCAAGGTTACGAATCAGGATTGACCTTTGATTCCAGTGATTCCTGATGAAGATGCTTACCTCAAAAAGATTTTCATTGCTCAAGTATCAGAACTTCAATAACCCTTCAAGGAATCCACGTTTTTGTGACTGATACCATGACAGTTTTCATTCTAACCTCCAAGATCAGCCCCGGTAGAATTTAACTACTTAAGTGTGACACAACGATAACACCAACATTGATATCAATTGGAAAATTTCAGTTCTTAATAATTTATGACAAGGATCAAATGTCATTTTGAAGAATTTGATAAAGTTTCT